>NC_062524.1:7873474-8003474 GCF_022655615.1 Tachysurus fulvidraco | reverse complement strand
TTTGTCATGAAACTACTAAATTATATCTGGTCCAACTAAGTAACCTTCAGATTTACATAATATGTTACTGTAACCACGTTAAGCTGTTACAGGCTGAAAGTTGTGAATGGAAGAGTGTCCAGAAAAAGAAAAGACATTTGGAGTTTGCAAGATAGCACATGACAGACATGACAGTTAGGGAAAGACTCCCCAAACACCCAGATAAAGCTGAGATTAAAATGTACCATCTTGGCCATAATGCGAACTACAATGCACAGTATATCACCACCCCAATACTTCCCATCATCCAGAAAACCCTATTTACAGTATTGATTGAAGCATGGTGGTGGCGGCATCACTCTATCTCTATATCTCTTGTTGGTTTGCTGTTAGTGGGTTACAAAATCCTTACAGCTTAATCTGATATTATTTAGGAAAATTGTCTCACAACTAGCATGCTTTTTTAGCTGAGATTTCCTCAAAATGTGACAAAACTCAAAGCAGTTTATTTCCTTTTAGTGCTATTGACTATTAATTTAGCAGAAGTATGTAACTGTACTCGTCTAGTCTTGGTTTTTGTTGCTTATTTGCTGTATTAATGCTATAGATATTTATTAAATATAGATTTTTTTTTTAATTTAGACTTTTTTTAATTCCAGATCTTAAACAATCCTGAAGAACAGTGTATCTCCATGTAGAACAAATGCAAACAAGTGACAATATATCATAAAATGGTCTGTCAGATCCCCCAATAATAACAATGTTACTCTCATTTGGCGGTATAAAGGGCAACAGGGTTTAAAACAAACAAAAATAAGCCAAATGCAAGAATTAATGTGTGATCTGATGATAAGATGGACCTGCTGTTTATGGTTACACATGAATACATGTGTGTCACCCAGGTCTTATCGAAAATTTCCATCCGTCACATTCACATGAGAGCGTAATAATAAAACCAAACAAAATACATGTTTGCAAGCACATAATCTAATAAGAAATTACAGACCACAGAGTAATAACCTGATAAGAAGATCAACATAATCCCGGAGAATTCCTGTGACATGCAAATCTGCAGCCGATACTTTTTTTGCACAGGTTGATGCCGTGATGTTAACACACCTGATTTTAAAGACCTTTTTCAGAACCACATTAACAAATCCAAATTGTCACATACACACATGACATGCAGTGAAATGCTTTAAGTTTTCACATATCCCAGGTTATTATGAGCCTGGGGTCAGAGTGCAGGGCTATAGTATATAGTATATCAGCTATAGTACAGCGCCCCTGGAGCAGGTGAAGTCCTTGCTCCTTGGGTCCTTGCTCAAGGACCCAACGTTGATGTCTCAGCAGCTTGTGGGCTTGAACCCCCGACCTCCTGATCAGTAACCGGAAGCCTTAACCACTGAACCATCATGTCCTATAACAAGGAAAACAGTACACATTCTTAACCACTTGAACCCATGTTTGTGGGAAGAAATATAAAAACATAAACGGTAACAATGAAATTTAAAAATTCTTGAAATGAATTCAAACATAGTTTTAAATAACAAAACAGCATTTTGGTAGGAAAATCAAATGTCCCTTTCATGTAGAAGCCAAAACAGAGGAAAAAAGCCTCAGCATACAGTATGTACAGACAGATCCCGAGTTCACACGTTAACCTATAGTCAATTTTTTATATATAGTTGTGAAAACCACAAACCTACAGTAAATGTATCGATTCTTTGCATGTATCTCAACCATAAGTAAAGTTTTTATCATTTTAAATGATCATTTATCAAATTCATTCTGCCGTCAGTTTCACTGTATGTGTTTACAATCTGTCACACAGCTATACAACTTGACATTCGGTTTGTGAGGAAATCACTAGCGAGGTTTTACCTAGTAACGTCTGGCTCATGAACAACTCGTTCTTTTGAATCAGTTCTTCTCGGTTGTACCAGTTCATCAGATCGGATTGACTGATTCGGATTGCTCAACTCGATCTTTACAGATCAGTTTAGTCAATCACAGCTCATTTTCGGTCATGCCTGACAGTCACACCGACCCGAAATATACCTGAGTGTATGATCCTGTGATGCCTAAGAATGATGTCAGATTTTGTCATAAATTCTTTGACTCTTCAGTTACTCCAACAATCCACTAACTGAACTGAGAACAGTCTCATATGGACTAGAGTGAGAACTGAGGAGCTGCTGAAACCGAGCTTTGGTGTACCGAGGGCTTTTGCACAAACAGCAGAAGATATACCAAATAAAATGTATTGGAAATATCTATTTATTATTTATCTATTTATTCTAAGTAGTACTAATACTAGTATTAATAGTGTTATTAAAAAGGAGAACAAAAATTATGGTGATGATGATGATGATGATTAGTAGTAGTAGCTGCATCACACATATACAGTATGAATGATGTCATTACTTGAAGATGAAGTGAAAGTTATTGTTGTTTTTTTTTGTTTTGTTTTGTTTTTTTATCGAGACGAACAGTCTTCCTTTGCCAGCTTAATTTAAAATGGAAATGTAAAAAATATATCTAAAAATAAGTAAATTGCCTACATATTTATGGCTATTCACAGTCACATCTTATTGGTTTCCCCAGAACACCATATATATATATATATATATATATATATATATATATATATATATATATATATATATATATATATATATATATACAGCATATTACAGAACAGACATCATAAATTCTTACGCTGGAAAAAAATCTAGATCCCATTAAATAGTCGCCAAATGTTATTTTAGGGCATTTTAAATGCATTTCTGCTCACTGGCTTTTCATTTTGCGTTTCATATTGATTCAATCTCATTTTGCTAGAAAGTAATCACAGTCCTAGAGGGGGCTCCAGCACAGTTTGGTGATTTTCCTGATCAAGGACCAATGAATGAACTCACCAGGTAAATACTAGGCTGAGTAGGAAAAAAATAAATAAATCACTAAACTGTGCTAGACTGTAGCCCTGTAGGACTGGAACTGATGACCCCTGATCTGGAGAGAATGTTGTAGCGTAATGAAAGGAGCGAGGTGTTTCATGGCAGTGTGCACACGCTTTTTGTGTGCATGTTTGTGCTTGTTTTAGCTTTTCTCCTGTGCGTACAGCCCTTTTTCCTGCCATCGCTGTTGGATATTAGTGTTAATTTAGCTCCTGCTGGAAGTGACGTTTATATCCTGGCAATTTTTAAAAGGAAACAATCCTGTGTACGTGTCAGCTGCCTCTGCACTGGATGCATGCACACACATGTTCGCTGTTGTTCCTGACCCAAAAGCTAGAATGTGGCATTCAGTGTTGCACAGCACATGAAGTGTGTACTGTACACACACACACACACACACACACACACACACACACACACACACTCACGCCTGTCTGGGGTTAATGAGATGCAGGCGGTGTGTTGTTGACTGATGTATTCCCAGTCACATTAATCGTCTCGTGGGCTGCCACGCCGGCATGGCACGAGTGAGATCATCGCAGCCGACTTAAACAAAACGCGGTGCATTATTAATGCCTACATTCCTTGCGCATGTGTTCACAACACATCACCGTTAAGGTTTTCCGTCTTGTGCATGCCTGGAGCTGTGTGGACTGTTTGCCTTCTGCTGCAGAATCTGTATGCATTTGTGTGTGTGTGTGTGTGTGTGTGTGTGTGTGTGTGTGTGTGTGTGTGTGTGTGTGTGTGTGTGTGTGTGTGTGTGTGTGTGTGAGTGTGTTGCTTTACTTTGATCTTAATATGTTGCTTGGTCCTGCAGGCAGAACTGGAGATTAGGTGCTCAGCTTTATTTGTCATTGTGTCTATTACCTCGCTGCTTTGTGCATGAGTTTAGTTATCAAAACACATCATATGAAAAAAAAAAAAAAAAGTGTCTGAGTCATTTTAAGTAACATTTCATACTGATAATTAATCAAACCTTGAAAAAAAATCATGGCTACTGGCTAAGCTGTTTCCTCGGGTCTGTAGCCAGTCGTAACAGATAGGATCACACTATCCTCTATTTATCCTCTCTTTTGATCTCCTCCTTTTTCTTTTCTTTCCTTAACTTTTTAAAATTTCTCCTCATTCTTTGAATCCTTTTTCATTTTTGTGATGATGATAAATCTTTTTATATGTATATTAGATATAACATTTTAATAGGGACACCTATGCACATACTATACTCATTCATTCATTCATCCATTCATTCATTCATTCATTCATTCATTCATTCATTCATTCATTCATTCATTCATGCAGTTATTCATTCAGCCAATCATGTGGCAGCAACCCAATGCATAAAATCATACAGATAAAGATCAAGAGGTTCAGTTGTCAATGTTCTCATCAAAAAATCAGAATGTAGATAAAATGGAATGGAGAATTTCAGAAACTGCTGATGTACTGGGATTTTCACATAAAACAGTCTCTAGATTTGACACAAAGTGATGCTGGTTTGATCTGACAGTAAGGTTGTATGTGGAAACTCTTTACAACTGTGGTGTGCAGGAAAGCGGCTCAGAATGCACAACACGTCAAAGGCTGAAGAAAAACTGGGCAGTTGAAGATCTAAAAAGCCTTCAAATGTTTATTTTGGTTGAGTGTTACTCGCCGTAGCCTCAGATTCCTGCTCTTGGTTGATATTAGTGGAACTTGATATGATTTTCTGCTGCAGTAGGAAATCAAGGTTTGTGTGTTTTGTGGTCTGAGATGCTTTTCTTCTCAGCGTGATCTTCATTCAAACCCAACTAGCCATTCTCTTGAGAATGCTAGAAAGCAGAGATGGGGGACTCGAGTCATATGACTTGACTCGAGTCAGACTTAAGTCGAAAATTTGAGACTTGAGACTTGCTTGACAAATACTAAAAAAAGACTAGACTTGACTTTGACCTGACATTCATGACTCGAGACTTGACTCGGACTTGAGTTAAATGATTCAGAGATGGGGGACTCGACTTGATTCGAGTCAGACTTAAGTCTCAAATTTGAGACTTGAGACTTGCTTCACAAATATTAAAAAAAGACTCGACTTGACTTTGACTTGACATTCATGACTTGAGACTTGACTCGGACTTGAGTTAAATGATTCAGAGATGGGGGACTCGACTTGACTCGAGTCAGACTTAAGTCGCAAATTTGAGACCTGTGACTTGTTTGACAAATATTAAAAAAAGACTCGACTTGACTTTGACTTGACATTCATGACTTGAGACTTGACTCGGACTTGAGTTAAATGATTCAGAGATGGGGGACTCGACTTGATTCGAGTCAGAATTAAGTCTCAAATTTGAGACTTGAGACTTGCTTCACAAATATTAAAAAAAGACTAGACTTGACTTTGACTTGACATTCATGACTCAAGACTTGACTCGGACTTGAGTTAAATGATTCAGAGATGGGGGACTCGACTTGACTGGAGTCAGACTTAAGTCTCAAATTTGAGACTTGAGATTTGCTTGACAAATATTAAAAAAAGACTCGACTTGACTTTGACTTGACATTCATGACTCGAGACTTGACTCGGATTTGATCATTTTATTTATGCATTGCTCTGCTGCCACATAATCGGGTGAGGGTTCAGATCTTCTATTAAAGTGTTTATTAAGTATATATAAACAAAGAAGTTTTTTTTGTTATATTTTTTTAAGAACCTTGACTTCATTTATCCCTTACTCATATATATATATTTTTTTTTCACAGCCAATCCATGGATCAAAAGAATTGGCGGAAAAAGTAAGTCTCACAAACCAAGCCAGCAGAAACAACATTTAATCCGAGGGATCTTCCACATGTGCCTCCATTAGTGCGAGCTCAGTCTGGAAGCTCTTCCTTACACACCAGCAGACCTTTGACTTGCTCTGTAATACAGAATAAATGGGAAGCAGAAAGCTGAATATGGAGGCGCAGCAGAGAAGAGATAGAATTTGAACACCATCCGAGATTGAAAATTGAGATAATACACTGACAGCGGAATGATTTGTATGTTATTATGCAGCACCGATCTTCAGGGGCTCACTGGTTTCCTGCCTGTTTTGTCGCTCATGTGCAATAACTGAGTAGTGCTTCAAATTAGCATACTAAACATCTCCTGTCAGTCTGTTTCGCACTTCAGCTGTGTAGACTCTCAATCACTTATGGCTCAGTGAGGGAAAGCATTTTACCTGGTTTCAGATGAATTAAACAGCCTTCGCAATGGGAAGTGAACATACCCTAATGAATTACAACCGCTCCAGGAAAGAGGGGTTTTTATTTAAAAAAATTGCTTGTTTTATGTAGCTAGCTTTAGATGATCGTTGTATTACCACACTGAAAAGTTATCTCTCGATGTGTACAAGGGTACATTTCACATTTCTACCCCTCCTTCCCTACAGATGTGTGATTGGAAAGGTGAGTTGAGGTGAGATTAGTAAGAGCACTACTTGTTCCAGGAGAGTGAAGAAAAGGCCTGTTTTATCTCGCTGTCTTGTCTCTCTTTGCTTTAGCTCGCTTCAGTTAGTATACATTACAGTACCAGCCTAGTCTAGGAGAAGGACTTACTGGCACGACGGGTGGTAGATTTTGTTTTAATTACGGCCTTCCGCTGTAAGTGTCGGCTATTTATGACTTGCTTTAGTTCACATGTGCCCCCTCCTGCCCGTGTACTGCTCCAGCTGGCGTGTGCCAGAGCTGCCGTAGGGATCCTGCTGTTCTTACTGATCTTTATCTCCCGTGAGAGAGATAGGCCGTGCTAAAGAGACGCACCAGTGGACCCCCCCTACCACCACCACCACCTACCCCACCCTTTCCCTCGCTGTTTACCCCTCTCTTCATATGCGCCGTATTTTTTTGCTCAGTCCTTCGTTTTTAAACTGTGCTTTACTGCCATCCTCAGTCCAACATGTGAAATTCTGACTCGCCGTGTGTTCAGAAATGAAATGATTTGGTTTTTTACTTTCTCTCCTAGTGCGCAGGCTGCGTGTTGATCACTGAGGATCAAAATGTGGGTATAACAGTAATGTTTGCCACATATCGAGCATGTATTACACCATATGCATGAACGCTCTTTGGGACAGTTATTCCACTCGTTCATATTCCGCCCATGATTGCGGCTTTACGAGGTGAAATCTGAAAGATGGATTTGCAGCTCGAGATTTGAAATACGGAGTCACGCTGCATGATGCACCTCCACTCGGCTTGTGCGAGCACGATCCATATACACACAGGCCACATCGGGGGTGTTCTGCATGTTGTGTTATATCAGGTTCTCTGCTGTGTTTCAGCTCGTCCAGGAAGAGGGTCAGCGTGGCCTGAAAGGAGAAAAAGGAGAGCGGGTAAGAATTAACAGTTGGTTCACTATCACTGACTTGCATTTGGCAAAACACAAAAAAGCACAGCTGTCATTCACGGCCCAGACCTGCCGAGATTAGACAAGCCAGTCAACGAGTGCACAGGGAGCTTCATTTGTTTTGGCGTCATTAAGCTCTGGCTCATTAGAGACTGCTCTTTTTTTTTTTCTTTTTCTTTTTTTTTTTTTCCCAAAGCGTCTCTTTGAATACGCTGACTTTTCCAAGCTTTCATTATTTTTGGCATTGTATGCTGATACATTAATAGCAAAGCCCATCTCCTTAATGGGAGGCTATGAGATGATCATGAGAGGATATTAAACTGTCTTTGTGCTTCTCTTGGTCGGAAACATTAGAATACTTTTTAAGCGGATTACATTTTGTACCACTATGCAATGATCCTTTTAATCCATCTGCAGGGTCTGGACTGCACCGGAGCTGGAGTTTCCGGTCGAGTAAGTTCCTCACCTTTCCCCACTGCTTTCCTTTCAATTTCACTATTGATCGGTGTATAATTAAAGGACGCCCTGATGGACAGGAGGGTGTTTTTTGTTGTTGTTGTTGTTGTTGTTGTTGTTGTTTTTATTGCTTAGCCTGTGTGCTTGTGTTTTAGTGTCCAGAAGGAGTGAAGGGGGAGAAAGGAGAGCCGGTAAGTGTGTGCTCCTGTGAAATCAATGGATTGTTAGAGAGGTTCTGCTTGAGCCGAGGGATATATCTTGATCCTGTTTCTACCGGTTGATTCAACTGTTCCTTATTCGCTTATATTTCAGGGTCTGTCTGGAAACTGGGACGCGGCTTTAGGAATCAAGGTGAAAAATAAAGCGTTAATGGTTTTGCGCTGTTCTTCTTTGTGTACTGTACGTCTGATGGTTATTAGGGTTTATTGAATTTCGACGTAGTTAAAGATCTGGGGAGCTATTAAAATGATTAGTTATCTTAAAGACAAAGCCCAAAGCCTTTTCACTCTCTGTCTCTCTCTGTCATTATGTAATTCACATTCATTCTTTCCTTTTTTACTCTCAGGGAAATAAAGGACAGAAGGGGGAAGTCGGATCCCAGGGTCTTACTGGAAATCCAGGGAAAGATGTATGTCGACGATCTCCACCGGAACGCCTTTATTTCAAATGTCTTGACTTTTTTTCTATAAAAAATTCATTGAGTACTTTTTGTATCTTGTTCCTACCTAAATGTGAGCACTCCATGGTCTTTAAAATCCATACGTTCACAGTACACAGGTTTTTGAAAGCGTTCTAAGGAATTACACTCCATTTAAGCTGCTCTCTTCCAACTGTTCCCTCTTCAGCAAGATCTCTTTAGAACTTAAATCTCTTTAATGCCTCATAGATTACCTTAGACCAACAAAGGCCCCTAAATCAATTCTTCTTCATTGATTCTTTTAAATGGAGAGTCGGAGCGTATTAAGCAAGATTTAAACACCCTAATCTTTTTTTTTTTCCCTAGGAAACAAGTATGCTAACAGATTCACTGCTTAGTACATGTGTACAGTTTTAATTTGTTTTTTTAATTCTAAATTGTTTATCTGGTTAAACCAACCTTCACTGATGACCTGCTTGTTTTAGATCGAATAGATAACTTCTGCAGGGCTCTGTAGGCATGGAAAGTGGTTTAACGCTCTGCCTTGTTCTAGGGTCGTGCTGGATCTATTTGTATTGTGGGTCCTAAAGGACAGAAGGTAAACTTGACTGAGCCTTCACAATTGATTTTAACATTTAAAGATTGATTTTAAACTTTGCTTTTCACACTGTAGCATATAATATATTTTAACCGATTTGACTGATTTAAAAGGGAAACACAGGTTCTGTTGGTCCAGAAGGGCTTGCAGGAGAACCGGGGTTACCAGGAACTCCCGGACCTCCTGGCACTGGCACATCAGGAAAACCTGTAAGCATTTAATCATTAGGTCTTTTATTGCACACACCTTCTTATTAGATTTCGCCTCTGTGACCTCAGGTAGTGCATTGTATTACATATTCATCATTTCTCTAGAAACTAATAAAACACTTTTACTTAATTACAGACACGAACACTCAGGGGTCACTTTATTAGAAACACTATACTAATACCGGGTTGGTCCTTTCCTTTGCTCTCAGAATAGCCTTGAGTCTATGCGGCATGGATTTGACGAGAAGCTGGAAACATCCCTAGTCCATGTTGAGATGATTGCTGCAGCATTTGTATGCCATACATTCTAGCGCACTTTAAAAGAGCTCTGTTCTTTTCAGATCTGGTGTGTGGAAATGCCACCGAACCAGTTAGATTTGACCTTGTGACATTCTGCAGTATCTGCCATCATTATAAATTAGCTGTTATAAAATGGGTTTATTGTTCCCACAGTATTCAGCACCAACACTCAGATGCTCAGATACTTATCTACTGATAAGGGCTCAAAGTGTGCCAATGAAACTTGTTATCTGTGTGTTTTTCTTGCTATATTTCCTCCCATGAGAGTTAGACTTAGACTGCTATTTTTAGTCTCTGACCTAATGAACTAGAATCAGGATGTATTTATTAACTGAGATGTATTTATGTATTTATTAACTTTGTAAGACATTCTGGATAAGGATGTCTGGCAGATTCAATAAAAATAAGTGTAAACATAAGAAAACATTCACCACACCATCAGACCACCACCACCACCACCACCACAAGTGACACGAGGCAGGTTGGATCCATGCATGTTTTTAACTGTGAAGCCTGATTCTGACTTTACTATCTACATTACAGCATAAATCAAGAATGAAATAAAATCAGACTAAATGACTTTTGTCCAGTCCAAATGATTCCCAATTGATTCTTGTTTGAGTCTAAGGATTGAAATCGGTTGTGGTCTTCTGTTATTGTAGCTCATCAAACTCAAAGGTTGATATGTTGTGCATTCTGAGATGCTTTTCGCTCGGTACATTTTAAACAAATGGTTATATAAGATATGGAGGTTATTTAAGATTTGGAGCTTTCCTGTCAGATTGAAGCAATGCATCAATAGGCATTTCCTTCAGGTTTCTACCTGTATGGTTCAATGTTGTCATTTCATGTGATGTGGGTTCAGTTAGGTTCATTATGTTTTATTATTGCACATGCTTTCATCAGAATTAGCGTTAATCTTGCAATACATTCTGACACTGCGTTGCATTCAATGACTGATTAAAGTAAAAGACTTCAGGACCCCTGTGCATTATGATTTATGACACTCATGCAGATTTATCTTTATTTAAGTCATTCTGGCTGATGAAACGTTTGACTGTGGATCTTCTTCTTTATTTGTACTCAGGGGAGCCCTGGACTACCTGGATCAAAGGGAGATAAGGTGAGTGAAGCGGAATTTGACTGATTATTGTAATAGTTTGTTAAATCAATTGTTTTTCTTCAGCAGACTCTCCTCATGACTAGATCCTCAGGCGTTTCAAAGAACTGCGTCTGATCAAAGTAATATCTGTATTTCACTGTTCCAGGGAGATGCTGGGATACCTGGGAACGATGGAGTGACAGGTGATCCTGTAAGTCTGATGATCCTCTTATGTCAAAAACCTCATTTTAAAATTTAAATGATTATTCAGAGGCCATTGTCTGCCATTTATTCCTTGCCATTATCTCTGGAATTATAATCTACAATTCAGTGAAAATGGAAAAGTTTGGTTACTTTGGTGATGCTTTGGGTTCTTGCAGGGTCCAAGAGGTCCGGGTGGCTCCAAAGGTGAAAAGGTGAGCAAACACAAAATTATGTAGACTTGTATCATTTAATAGATAATAATAAAAATAAAAATAAAATATTTACTATGTCATGCTGATTAGAACTGTTTTACTGTTATCTGTTGGTGTTTTTTTATATTTATTTATTTATTTATTTATTTAATTTATTTATTTATTTTTAATTTTTATTCTTTACTATTTTTTTTAATACAGTTATATACAGTATACACAAAATATGATAATCTTAATGGAAATGTTTCTAACAGAAATTATTTTAGTAGATGTTTTTAGACATATCGTTATGGATATTTTGAGTATGAGCTGATTAGGTAGATATTATTCATTAACAAATCCTAAAATGTTCTCAAGCCTCAGTCCATCTCAGTCCTCAGTATTAATGACTCCTGATCATTAACTGACCAAAAACACTTTTATTTGCATGTTTTTCCATTTCCATTTATTATGCTTTTATTCTCTGTGTAAAATCATTGTGTTCCAGCATCATTATATAGTTCATTATATAGTGTTCCATATAGTTCCTGTCAATATGACTAATCCACATACTTCACTCAATGATTTGTCTTAAACTATCATTCCTATGATTGTATTTTAATCTAGTACACTAAGCACAAGAGACAGATCTGCCTTTCAGCATCTGGGTGCAAGCTGAAATCTTTCAGTCCTCCCAGCCATGACATAGTCTATGTGCAATTCTAGCTGTTAGCAGGTGGTACGGCAAGAGTCAAAACAAAACAGCGGTAATAGGAACAAAACGTATTAGTAGCTTTTAATGTCAGTGTTTTCATCTCCTTATAAACAGGATAGTGAGCTGCATGGTTCTTAAGTACCAAAGCGCTGCTTGACAGCTGAGGCAGCTTGAAGAGCATTCAGTGTGCCATCCCATCCCATCCCATCCCATCCCATCCCATCCCATCCCATCCCATCCCATCCCATCCCATCTCATCCCATCCCATCCCATCTCATCCCATCCCATCCCATCCCATCCCATCTCATCCCATCCCATCCCATCCCATCCCATCCCATCCCATTCCATCCCGTATCACTGTCATTGTGATACATTGATTCAAATTACTTTTATATATAGGTCACATGCTGGGACTTCAAAATGTGTTGTGCAGCTACGTTAAAGTGGTTTATTCTACTGAGAGACGTAATGTAGGAACTGTAGAGCTACAACAGCTCTGCTTTGACTCCTATTGTAATCTAAACTTCCTAAAAGTTCACAGAGCAGTTACAGTAGAAACGGACGCTCCACTCTGTGTACACGACACGTGCAAACCACATCAGGCTTTGATTCTCCCTCTCCTTCCTGTGCTTCCCCTCTTCCTGACCCCATGTCCCTGCTAAATCGAAAAACATGGCTCTGTGTTTTGTAAGAACTGATTAAAGAATAAAATGCAGATAAAATAAACTTGTGCAGTCGTCTGTTCATGTAAGTGGGTCGCGTATGTATGCTTATATGTGGGAAATTGTGAATAGTCATAGGAAACTTTTGGATGATTTGTATATTTTCTGAAAATACTTTGTTGATAATTTAAGGGTGAACCATGTGAAGCTTGTCCAGTGCTGCCGAAGGATTTGAGTGAAACCACAATTATTCAGGGGAAGCCTGGTCCCAAAGGAGAACCTGGAGCACCAGGCAAAGCAGACCAGGGTTTGCCTGTAAGTTCACTTCTACTAAAAACAAATACATAGATCTATCAATACAAATAAAATAGAAATTAATTGAATTTTCCTATGTACTTTCCTATGTGTTTCCTTAAAGATCCTCCTCCTGTCATCTATGGCATTTAAATCTGTCTTGCACACCTTCAGCCGGTTACACTGACATGACACTCATGTATACATGTGTGAATTAATGTGAAATCATAAGATCCCATGAGCACGAGCTGTATTTAGGTTGTTTTTTTATGTTTGAAAGAGAATACACTCCTGCTTTCTGAATTCTACCACTTTTTCCACGTGCTGCAGTAAGTCAATATATTATCTTGCCCCGGCATGCTCTTGTTCGTATCCTTATTTTTTTTAGTTAGGTTACCTTGTGGGAGGCAATCCTCACCTTTTTTTTTTTTTTTTTTTTTACTTTTTTGAACCGATGGAACAATGCTTCAAGCCTGCTGGGTTTATATCCAGTGAGTAACGATGCCCTTATTCTGCTTGCCACCAACCAAGCCAGATAATCATATTCTATCTCACATAATTATAGCCACTGGGAGCGTTTTTATAACTCATCTGTTGAGGCCTGGTGATTTTTCTCTAAACAAAACCCCCATTCCATTGTCAACAGCAGCAGGTTTTCCCCTCTTTCATCGGGCTCAAGGAGGCCGAGATGAAATCCTCACAACGTAATGTGTGCTTTATGGCTCTTCCGTTATGTATATTTATATATTTATATTTATTCTTTTATTTTTTTACCTATTTAGTCTTTCTGTCTGTTCCACTGTGTGAGAATGATAAAATCTGCCAAATAAGAGTTCGATGTGCTTGGCCCACCATAAGACAATGGTGTGCATTTCACTGTAACTATTTGCAATAAAGTCAGAGTCAATTACTCATAGTCAGATATGGGCCTGGGGAAAAGAGGAGGACAGATGGAGAGAGCAAAGAAGGGCAGAAATGAGAGATAAATGGAGAAAGGGAGTATGTGTGTGAGAGAGTGTGTGTGTGTGAGAGAGAGAGAGGGAGAGAATGGGTAAAAAGTGATAGAGCATTAAGAGAGCAGTGCCATCTTGTATAGCAGTAAGACTGGATTGAATCTTTTATTTATTTATTTTTCTCTCCTCTTAGGGATCTCCAGGGAATGACGGAAAAGCAGGGGAAAAGGTTTGTGCTGACTCATACCGTAATGTCACCAATTAAAGGAGGAGTTTGTAACCATTTCAGATCGGAGCGTTAACACATTACAGTAATGCATTTTGTTCCAGACAGACCAGACAAACACACTGCTATGTGAGATGTCTTGTGAGTTGCCTTGTAAGGAAAAGACTCGGAACTGACCGGTTTTCTGACTAAGGGTGGGGCTAACTTACGTCCAATGGGGTGGAGAAATTATTATTATTATTTTTTAAGTAAATGGCATCAATTGCCTGGGTTCATGTGTACTACAGTATATAGAAACAATTATAATTTTACTGTATGAGTGCATAATGTCAGATTTCATGCAGCAGGACATCAAACGTACGGCTAATTAATTAACATACATTACAGAAATTATATATAATAGAATTCTTTCTTTCTCACTTTCTTTCTTTCTTTCTTTCTTTCTTTCTTTATCTATTTATTTATTTATTTGTTTGTTTGTTTGTTTTTATTTTGGAGGATGTAAACCTACTTGTAAACCAGGCAACTGTATGACAAAGCCCTAATATTCTGTATGTCTCTGTTTGGCATGTGTTAATGAAGTTGAGGTATAAACTCACACAGGGATATTCTTCTGTAGTTCAGGACTTCAGAAGCATTGTGATGTACCAAATTGCAAGCACACATTTAAACGATGTCGAAAAGTCTTAGGTTCGCCTCAAAAAGCTACAGTTATTAAATCATTTATCAAAACCTAGTGCTGACTTGATACTGCAGAAGGTTTGTTTTGTCAAGCCGTGTATGTCCATTGTGTCCTCCATCTTTATGCTTCCTGCTTTCAGCTATGAAGCATTCACAGAAAGCCCAATGTTTCATAACTGTTTGTTTCACAGGGAGAGCGAGGCATAGAAGGGGCCAAAGGGGAAAAGGTGAGTTGGACTTCTGCAGAATTACAGTGTAAAGATGAAGCATCTCTCTGCTGTTCAAAGCAGAAACACTCAGGCTAGGTTCCCAACCCCATATGTCTTGTTCTGTCCTTGTCAGGGCGAGTCGTGTGCTATGTGCCCCACAAACAGGGGTATTTTGAGCCATCAGAGACAGCCAATAAAAGGGGAAAAGGGGGAGCCAGGAATTGGACAGAAGGGAGAACAGGTAAGTTATGTTATTCTAAAAAGTGGAACTGTTTTTTTTTTTTTATATTGATGTTATTGTATTTCCAACATTTTCTTTTTTAGATATTTGTTAATGATCTCATTTTGTCTTCTTTATTTTTCCTCAGGGAGAACCAGGTCAAATTGGACAAACTGGAGACAAAGGGGGAAAGGTCTGTCCTGGTGAACATGCTTACATATTAATCATGTTCCTCTAATAGTCCTTTTATAGTCTGTACAAAGCCATATGGAAGTAAAGCCGAATGAAAGATCAGATCTGAATACAGATTTTAATAACACTTCATTTCTACCGACATCCGACACCATGTGATGTAACGTAAGGCTAGCAGACTGCAAATTGTGCTCTTTCAAAATATCATGGGGAACTACAGCATCTTCTTACAATATCTGATAAAACATCTTCAAGATAAAACTCAGCATGAAGAGATCATTGCTAGCAGCACGTGGCACCAGTGTTATACTCTAGATAGGGGATAAAATATCTACAGAAATGTACGCTGATCTTGTCGATTAGCCACCGCTGGTGGTTCATAATGAGGACGTAATGGAAAAATTGTACTATTGCACTTCAATTAAAATCAACCAGTCAGTGTTGAAAGGATGAGCCTAGTAGATTAAGTACATGAACACGTGTGCATTTATTATGGCCTTTTTGTTAATCAGGGAAACTCAAATGCCCAAGTTAATACTCTTAAAATTTATTATTGTAATAATATTGCAGACTAAAAAAAACAACCTTGTATTCATACATAAGCATCGATTCCTCACTTTTCTTTTCTTTTTCTTTTCTTTTTTTTTTTTTTTTATAAACTTCACATACAGTAGTGATTGTTCAGTTAAACATACAAAACCTGATCGTGAGATTTGGAAAGTTTAGCTAAAGTCTAAGGTGCAGGTTTTTTCATCCCAGCCAAATTCAATATCTCATGCTGCTAAATATTCCTGTAGGAAAAGTGTTTACACTCAGGTGTTTACTTATATACACACTGACACTGATTCGATAAGTGTTGGCCTCAATGAAGTGTGAATCAACAGACCTGACTGTTTGTGTACGTGACCTTCACCTCAAACATACACCAGACGTAAAACAGGGACCGTGTTCCCTAGCGGATCGGTGGGATGTGCAATGTAATTTAAATATAACAGAAACTGAAAATTTATATTGGCTCTTACTCTACACTTACAGCAGATATTATTTACCACCATTTTGTATTAGGTGCCTATTTCATTTCATTTCATTATCGAACAATACTCAGAACTTTAAGGAAAGTTTTACTACTGTACATTGATGATATCAGTAAATATCTAGCTACTAGTTGAAGTGATTGCTGACTAACATAGCTGTTTGGGATGTGTTTTATTGTGTTTTGGTTGCAGGGTGATGCAGGAGGCAAAGGCGCTGAGGGGAAAACTGTACGTTTGCCTTATTCATATTGATATTTGGATTCACAATAAATGGCCAGATATTTTAACACTGTCAAAACATTTCATGGAAAATCCTTTTCAGGGCAAACCTGGTCCAAGAGGTCTAAGTGGCAAGGATGGACCGAAAGGAGAAAAGGTGATGAACTGCTGTGGAATGAACTGAGAGGATGTTTTTGCTGCATTGCAGAGTGAAATTTGAAGGAGAAATGCAACCGTGGGCTACTTACTGACTTCACACTGGATGAGTAAATTAATGTGCATGGTTGTACAGACTGTAAATGAGTAGCTGGGCCTCAGAAAAGCCTTCACCTGGTCAAATCTTGACATTCATTCCTAAAACTACAGGTTCTCTTGAACTGAATTATGTTTCTCATTATGTTGCACATGTCTATCTCAATCTCAATTAAAGTCGGCTTAGCTTTAAAAAGAAAAAAGGGATAAAATTGTAAAATAAAAAATGGCTCTTGTTAACACGAAGCAATTCATTTTGAGATTTGAGCAGAGTTTTTGTGTAATATAATCTGCATCTGGAATTAAAAAAAAGCATCAAAATAATAAACATAACTTCTTATACATAGGCAATTTTTACAGTCAGATTTATTAAAGGTTTATTAATCGTATCAACGCCACTTAACCTTTGCAGAAAGCCAAGGTAAGATTACACAGTAAATAAAATCATATCTGTGTTGTTATTGTTAAAGATTATTTATATTGTCTCCTAAAATCTAGGTCTCTATGTATAGTATGTTGTAGATATACATGATTTTTTGGCATTTGTGACTCAATCTCAGCAACGTCTGATGGGTTTTTTTTAAGGAAACCAGCAACAATATAGAATTTTTTATTAATATTTAAACTTTTAGCAGTGAAATAGATACGCTTGGCAACTTTTACCTTTATTGTGCTTTATCAAATTTCACTGCAAAATTTTACCATGTGCTAAAATATAATGTCATGTAACATGATAATGTGACCCTGTGACCCTGTGATTGTGGATCTGATTGTGTTTTTTGTAGGGAGATGATGGTCAGTCTGGTTCACCTGGAGCCAAAGGTGAAAAGGTGAGCTTGGATTGTGTGTGTGTGTGTGTGTGTGTGTGTGTGTGTGTGTGTGTGTGTGTGTGTGTGTGTGTGTGTGTGTGTGTGTGTGTGTGTGTGTGTGTGTGTGTGTTCTAAATGAAGCTTTGCTCGTGAACATGTAAATGTGATCTCTTTATTGTGTGTCTTAGGGAGACTCATGTGGTGTGTGTTCAAATTCCCCATCTGAAGTAAAAGGAGGACAGATTATGTTTAAGGTGCCAGGAGAGGTGCGTCTTATTTTTGTGATCTCAGTGTTTCACTTGCATTCATATGTGTGCAAATTAGAAATGATGACAGAAGACATCCAAAAAGAAAAGAAAAAAACAAAGGTCGAAAAGAAATATTTAAAATGTTATTCATTTTGTGAATACACAGTAAACGCTGCATAGTGTCTCTTGCAGACGTAATTTCTGCTAAAGTCTGGATAAAAAAACATGGTTGTACCTCGATTCGATCTTATCGAGATATCAGCGAGTGACTCACTTTTAAATTTATCCCACTTTCAATCTATTTCAACAGGGAAATGAAGGCCCTCAAGGACTGAAAGGAGATAAAGTAAGTTAGTAGAGCTACAGGAATGCCAGGATTTATAGGAATGACTTTCTGGACATTATGTTATCAACGCACTGTCAGATAATTAGGAGCCTGTCTATGTTTGCAGGGTGAACAGGGTTTACAGGGAAAGACAGGACTAGCTGGGTCACCAGGGGCCCAGGGACTAACAGGGGAACCCGGGAGAGACGGAGTCAAAGGACAGAAGGTAACATTATGTTTGGTCAGAGGATGTTATTCAGCAGTTCTAGTTTGTTTTTTTGGGCTTGTTCTAATAGGATATTGCTTAGATAGTAACAACTTATACAGGGACTATTAGTATATGGTTTCAGAATGATTATTGCCCTCATTTAATCATTTAAAGAGGTGCTTATTTAATATTTATGTAACTGTTAGGGGTAAAGCTGGAACTATAAAGTTTCTAGGATGCATTGTTGCATTTTGTTTATATGAGAAAGTACTTTAAGAGTGAAAAATAAATAGTTTGGTAGTAGAATGACTAAATATATAGTAGCTGCTATTACATGTTTGACAGCAGGTAATGTTTGTCTTTTTTTTTTTTTGGTTTGATTTGATTTGGATTTGATTGATGCAGAAGTTTTACGATATTAAATGTGGTTAAAGTTCTTAATCGTTTCAGTGTTCAGCACTGAATGTTTTTGTCATGTCAGACTCCACAGTGGTGCTTAGATAAAAGCTTTTTTTTCACACAAATGTTCTTTCTAAGC
Source organism: Tachysurus fulvidraco (assembly GCF_022655615.1). Lineage (NCBI taxonomy): Eukaryota > Metazoa > Chordata > Actinopteri > Siluriformes > Bagridae > Tachysurus > Tachysurus fulvidraco. Next base: position 7,984,690 of record NC_062524.1, on the reverse strand, counting down.
ACCTAAGTTTGAAGGCATTATCTTCAACCATCAAAAGTTTGTAAGATCATCCCAATAGAGGCCAAAACAAACATCTCATACAAAAAGCCAGCAGTGATAAAAGAATTCATTTGGTCATTTTGTACTGATTGAAAAAGTCCGATAAGACAAATATTAATCTACTGGTAAAAATGGTTTTAAATAAATAAACAAACAAACAAACAAACAAACAAATAAATAAAGCGTGTTGACAAAGTGCCATGGCGGTATAGAAATGAACCGAATCAGGATGTGATGTTAAAGTGCTTTGTATCTGGTCATATCCAACCATCCTGTCATTGATTATTTTCCCATAACACTGCACCTGTTAGGTACAGATGACAAAAAAAACTGAATATCTCTCTACTTTTCTATTAATTAAATTAATCATAAATCACAATCAGTTATTCTGTATCATTAAAGGCTACTGTTTCCCTTTCGGCTATCCCAAGTGTTAGGAGAGATTTTTACATCCTCCTTGACTCAAATGAGTTCCAGAAAGAAGCTCAGACATATGGCTGAATACACCGGGAATTCTCTTCTAATAAGCACTCTTGATCCATCTGTCAGCACTGTAGCGCATCTTTCCAATGATTAAAGTCATGGTGCATTGCTATCAGTGTGTGTCTGAACATAACTTGCAGGCAAAGCTGAATTCAAATGAAGTCTTGCGAGTCAGGCTGTGAAAGTAGTGAAGTGAAAATTTGATATGAACACAAATAAGATTTTTTGATTTGAAAAAAATTCAAAAGGACATAATGCAAGCTGTACAGATACATAGTAGGTATTGCATTCGGGGTCCTGTATACTGTGTACAGCAGCATTTTGGGGGTTCTGTTATAGAAGCAATGACATAGATAGAAAAAGAAATTAAAAAGGGGTACATGTTCATGTTAAAATATACATGAAGAAAGTTCATGTTTCTCATAAAGATCTCTTACTCATAAAGTATCTTCATCGATGAAACTTAAAACAAACGATAAGCCGTTATTCCCATATCTACTGTCTTCTTCTTCTTCTTCTTCTTCTTCTTCTTCTTCTTCTTCTTCTTCTTCTTCTTCTTCTTCTTCTTCTTCTTCTGGCTTTTCCCATTAGGGGTCGCCACAGCAAATCATCAGTTTCCACCTAACTCTATCCTAAGCATTCTCTACTCTCGCACCAGTTACCCTCATGTCCTCATTTAACACTCATCCACATATCTGATCTTTGTCCTTCCTCTTGACCTCTTACCTGGCAGCTCCATCTCCAACATCCTTCTACCAATATAACCATCTCCCTCCTCTGTACATGTCCAAACCATCTCAATCTAGCCTCTCTGTCCTTGTCCCTAAAACAGCCAACCTGAGCTGTCCCTCTGATGTGCTCGTTCCTAATCCTGTCCATCCTCATCACTCCTAAAGAGAACCTCAACATCTTCATCTCTGCTACCTCCATCTCTGCCTCATGTCTTTTCCTCACTGATACAGTCTGCAACCCCCCTTGCAGCAGAGCTGCTCTCACTACTCTCTTCTACACCTTTCCTTTGATTCTTGCTGACACTCTTCTGTCACACAACACTATTCCCATAACTACTGTAGGCCTCTTAACATATTGTATATAACATATATACATATTAACATATTATCACATAATATCATGGCTTGCTGCTTTGGTTGCTCCAATGAAAAGACTTAAATCTTCAGAATTTTGCATCAACTAATAGCTTTCTTATATAAGAAAACTAATAGCATTCTTTTATAAGAAAATCTTATAAAGGAGTCAACTATATAGTCAAAGCTTTTTGACTGAATAATGCGTCGTAGCACTATGATGTTGAACAAGACCCACAGACAGCTACACCACAGGAACCAAAGTTCTATCACAGCTTAGATTTAAGGCAAATGGTCACTTTAATTGAAATTACACACTACAACATGTAATGTTATTAACAACCAAAACCTCATCTAAAACAACAAAGCTGTTTTGAATCAGAAATCACAGTAAGTAAGGTGATGAGTACAGAAAACTAAGCTTAGTATTTATATAAAATAAAATGTAAGACTTCATGAAGAGTATTTGTGCACCATGTGCTTGTATTTGCTAAACCATACGATGTTAAAATTAAGTTGTTAGTGGGGTTGCCAGATCTGTGTAACAAAACCACCCCACTGGCAAATCAAAACTAGGCCAATGACCAATTAACCTAGAAAACCAATGAACCCAAAATCCTGGAGAGACACACCAAACTGTTACCATGGAGACTAAAACAGTCAATCATTCAATCTCCTTCATCACAATAATCTCCTTACACTGTCTCACCATCTAGCACAGTTTTATTGGTAGAATATAAATTGTGTAGTGTAAAATATTTACAAGATTTTCAGTCCAATGTAATTTATGCTGTATGACAAACCTTTAAAACAACAGGAAGAAAATCAACCCACGACAACGGATTAAAGTAACCCAATGATGCCAGAAAACATTGGACATGGCACCCCTATGCCAGCAGGTGTAGCATCTTAGATGTTTGGTACATTAGATAAAGCACGACAGTTTCTACATTTTAAATATAAGTAACTTAAAGTCGCTGGCTAAAGTCTTAGTGGTTAGCACGTTCGCCTCACACCTCCAGGGTCGGGGTTCGATTCCTGCCTCTGTCTTGTGTGTGCGGAGTTTGCATGTTCTCCCCGTGCCTCGGGGGTTTCCTCCCCTGGTCCAAAGGCATGCATGGTAGGTTGATTGGCATCTCTGGAAAATTTTCCCCAGAGAGTGAATGAGAGTGTTTGTGCCCTGCGATGGGTTGGCACTCTGTCCAGGCCTTTATCCTGCCTTGATGCCCGATGATGCCCGATGACGCCCGTGACCCGAGGTAGTTTGGATAAGCAGTAGAAAATGATCTCACTTTGGCCATATTTTACCCTGTAACTTAACATGAACCTTTCCGTTGTTGACCGTTGGGAATATAAAATTACGAAATATAATGGTCACTTTTATGATGGTTAGCTTTAAAAGATCTAATTACGTTGTTACTCTGTATAAAGCAGCTCGGTGCATGAGCAAACAGTGAGAACGCATGCAATATGCATGGCGTGTGCTGCTTATTCACACAGCCTAACTTGTAAAAAGACTGAACGTGACATGAAAAGTAAAACACTCATGAAATATTAAAATGTGCTCTGTGCTGAACAGCAAATGCTGACAGATAATGCTTTCAGAAGTGTAAACAGAGACGACTGCAACAAATTCGCTTGGGACAATAAATAAAAGTAATAAAAAAAAAGTGTGACAGCAATGAAACTAAATGACTTACATCCCATTTACATATCCCATTTACACATAAGTGGCAGGCGCCAGCGCCTCTGAAGTGGCGTCAAAGCTGCTTATGCTAAACACCGAGCCCTCAGGTCCTCTTGTCTTTTTGCCTCTGTTGCCAGGGCGACGCCTGTGACAGCTGTCCGACACTTCCTGTGGATTTGGGTGATGTCGTAGGCTTACCTGGACCCAAGGGAGAGAAAGGAGAAGCAGGTGAACCAGGCATGGGGAGGAAAGTAAGTTTCTCTATAAAGCTTTATACAATATATTGGTTTTCATGTGGGACTTAAAAGAACAGTGTGAGGCTACATTTAGATGTAAGCATCATTTGTATGCTATTGTCTATAAATTTGTAGCATATCTATGAAAATGCGATTTAGCATTGCTAAATAAAATCTCCAAGAACTTTTTTATGATTCCGAAACCGTTTTTAATGATATTTCTAATACACTTATCCAACACATCCCACAAGGTAATATAAAAAGCAAATCTTATTAGTGTTTATAGGGTTTGCTAATGCGTTTTGGACACACATACATTTGACTGATTTTAGAAGCCATTTCACTAAAGATATTGGATTAAATATGAAAATTGTATGTGCACCTACATCATGGTGTTTGTGATTTGTGAGCTTATAAAATATAAGCTTTTCTGTCTGCATATATCTTCTTAACCTTGTTCTGAGTGAGGCATTATTTTTTTTTTTCTCCACTAATCCACACCTTCACTCTCTTTCTATTTAGGGTGAACAAGGAGCGAGAGGTATTCCTGGACTTGCTGTAAGTGCACTTAACAATTCTTGAGTGTTCGAAGTACAGATTTACAGACAGATTTATAGTCGTTACCTCTACACTACTCCATGATGTGTATAATTACGCCGCAGGGTCCAGTAGGACCTCAGGGACCTCCTGGGATTATAGGAGCAGTTGGACAAAAGGTACAAAAAAGGGTTTGTTTGTGGACATCTCAGTACTAAAGATGCACTTATTTCCACCTAACTAAATTTTTTTACCTCTACAGGGTCCGAAAGGGGAAATAGGACCTGCAGGTCCTCAGGGGCCGAATGGTGTCAGCATAAAAGGACCTCCGGTAGGAACATAGCAAATTTAACATAACAAGGGGAAATCCATGATTTGGAGTCAGTTGACTGCAGATGTTACAGTTTCATATTTGTGATGTGCATTATTATTATTATTGTTATTCTTATTGTACTGCCTTAATTATGCAATGTTTAGAGCTAAATTTTTGCACTACCACAATTCCCAATCTAAAGGCAGCTTATAAAACAGCTGTCATAGAAGCTTCCATAATTTTGCTAAAAATCCTCTTTGGCAAATGAAGCAATCACAGGATGAGAGTTGCATTACAATCTGCTTTATTTTAGAATGCTAAAATTGTATGAAATGTATTTCAAACTGATGCATAATATATGTTCTATAAATATGTATACAGAATAACAATATAATATTGCCAAATCCCTGAATTTACAATCAGGCTTGTTTGATTAAATATATAAAATGTACAAAAAAATCATTTGTCTCAATAATGCCAGTGTGTCATTGGTTCGTTGTTGGGTCTTAGGGAAGAGAAGGTTTTCCTGGCCCTCAAGGAATCCCAGGAGCAGATGGGATACCAGTAAGTAAAATCTTTGCACCTCTTGCATGCATTCTTTCTTCTCTTCATTTTCTTCTGATAAACCAAGAGCTCATATTGAGTTCTTGGACCTTCATGTTTTTTTTTTTAAATGAAAATGAAAGTGCACTTAATAATCCCATTACTATTAGTCAATTTTTTAATAACTATCTGTTTATATATATAGATAGATAGATAGATAGATAGATAGATAGATAGATAGATAGATAGATAGATAGATAGATAGATAGATAGATAGATAGATAGATAGATAGATATATGCTTTACCTCACAAAAAAATTCAGTATGACTTTTTTTGTCCACTATGTGATTCCTACAGTAAATAAGAATAATTTTTAAAGGTATTTTGTTGCACTGTGTTAGTTAGCCGGGGCTTAGATGCAGAGCTTTAATTGTAAGTTTATAATCCGAGTATACTCCAAGTTCATGCTCAAGTGAGAAAGCCGAATACGGCAGCTCAGTTCCAGTTATTCCCTTAAACGAGATGCTTACACGAATTACAAGGGTCATGACTGGAAACATAAACAATGTCTAAATAAGGTGAGTGGAATGCCAAAAAGGTGAATAAGTAGGTGGAGCTCATTTTATAGCTGATGAAATTAAAACTGCTCTTGATATTGGAGCCTCCTGTAACTCACTCAGCTCATCATACTATGCTGCATGCTCTTGGCATTGAATGTGATCCTGTCAGCAGTAAGGACAAAAGATGTGGGAAATTTATTGTCTTGGCAAAGCGCTTCTCATTAAAGAAACAAAGGCGACACTGTCTGCTTTCACGGCGTCAGATGTTAATTACCAGGCAATGCAGGAACGGATGGGGATACAGGAGGGTTGTGTCTAACGCTGCCTGGATCCATATCAACATGCTGTCTGCTTTCATTTCATCAGCTGTCCCTTCTTATTCCTTATCTGCACTCATCTCACTGGCCCAGTAGCTTAAAACACAATAGCAAACTAAACGTGTGTGTGTGTGTGTGTGTGTGTCCTGTCTTTCAGGGAGCCATCGGACCTAAGGGTGACAAGGTAAGACTGCGGCTCAGTGGGCTGAGGAGGGGATTTGGAAGTCTTCCAAACCAAAAACAGCTTGTGTGTGTGTGTGTGTGTGTGTGTGTGTGTGTGTGTGTGTGTGTGTGTGTGTGTGTGTGTGTGTGTGTGTGTGTGTGTGTGTGTGTGTGTGTGTGTGTGTTCTTCATCTACTTTTGTGTGTGAAGGTACCTAAGAGATCGAGGTGCCATCTAGAGGGAATTGATTTTGTGGACAGTGATGCATCCACACTAGAGACAGATTTTGAGACATTAAAAGCACCACTAAAAGCCAGAATAAGGTTATTAATTAGATGTCAGCTGTAAGATGTGAAATGCTGTGAAAATGAAATCAAAGTGCTTCATGCATTAATGTTCACCAAGTACTGTATATATCAGTGGGCAAGGCTAAGACATGATGCAAATAAATATATATATATATAATATACATTCAATATTTCAATTTTTCTGTAACAAAAATGCTGACATACGTCATACTATGTTACATAAGCTTAGCATACACTGTCAGGGTAATGCACCAAAGACACAATATACTGATCTGGATATCTGACCTTTCAATCGTAAGCTGTACTCGATAGGAGGTACTACAGCATCATGCTACAATGCAACTAACCTGATAAAACATATAAAACATAAACGTATTGCATTTAAATAGAGAGTGCAGCTGCAGCTAATCGGTGTATGTAGATCAGTATCAGCGAGAGTGATCGTTAAACATGAGCCCAAAGTCCGTGAAGTAAGTACACACAGGAACTTGCGAGCCTGTGCAGAAAAACTATCCCACTTGAGAGCACTGCGATACAGCGGGAACTGAGACATGCACTGTTTCTTTCGCTAATGATCAAGCTCTCTGATATGAATCTTCATCATAAGATGTTAAACTTTTAAACACAATGCAGCAACTAACAGAAACAAACTGTATCATCATGCATGCTTGTTTAATAGTATGTAGGCTTGTCATTTTAGTATTCAATTAAGTATTGGGATTTTTTTTTATTATTATGTTTATAAGAACCGAAAATGATACTTAAAATGATTTGTAGACTGGAAAAAAGATAGCACTTATGCATTACTATGGAAAATGAATGAATATCTTTTGGTCAGTTCTTTGGCTCTTTAACTGTGTACAGTATATTGGTCCTGCTCGTTTTTCTCAAAACCACACTTGCCTGGATGCCATAGCCTGCAGGACAACAGCACTGTGTTTTATGTGTTTCATAGGGAGAACCAGGAGACTGCAACTGTGTGCCATATACAAACCCACAACCTGGAAAACCTGTGAGTACTGACACATTATTTCTAATAATTTTGAATGAGTAAAGATTTACTGTAAGCTTAAAACAGCTTTAGCTGCTTAACAGACTTTAATCAAGCTTTAAACACATTTGTACACTAATTTACAAACTAATTCTCCCATTGACCCAGGCTTTCTATTAATTTTATATATTTTCATTTCATTTCTTACATGCAGCGGCTTTCTGCTACAGAATTATTGGCAAAAGAAATATGCAATCGATTTTCCATTGCCAGGTTAATCTCAGATTTATTTACCATATAACACTACATTTAATAATAGAAATCACTTTATTGCCCAAGTGTGTTTGCATAAGCAAGAAATTTCGAGCTTTACCTTTGATTATACAAAAGCACTGCCATGTGGACAGCTCCTTACAATTATCTTTACTATATAATATACTGAACAAAATTATACATGCAACACTTTTGTTTTTGCCCCCATTTTTCATGAGCTGAACTCAAAGATCTAAGACTTTTTCTATGTACACAAAAGTCCTATTTCTCTCAAATATTGTTCACAAATCTGTCTAAATCTGTGTTAGTGAGCACAGTACATCCAAACGGCCTCAGGACCGCAGACCACGTGTAACCACACCAGCCCAGGACCTCCACATCCAGCATCTTCACCTCCAAGATTGTCTGAGACCAGCCACCCGGACAGCAACAGTCGGTTTGCATAACCAAAGAATTTCTGCACAAACTTTCAGAAATTGTCTCAGGGAAGCTCATCTCCATGCTCGTCGTCCTCATCGGGATCTTGGCCTGACTGCAGTTCTTTGTCGTAACCAACTTTAGTGGGTAAATGCTCACATTCGGTGGCATCTGCCATCTGATATGGCCAGCATACTCACCAGACATGTCACCCATTGCTTTGGATCAGCGTATACAACAGCGTGTTCCAGTACCTGCCAATATCCAGCAACTTTGCACAGCCATTGAAGAGGAGTGGACCAACATTCCACAGGCCACAATCAACAACCTGATCAACTTAATGCAAAGATGTGTTGCACTGCGTGAGGCAAATGATGGTCACACCAGATACTGACTGGTTTTCGGACCCCACCGGACCCCCAATACAGTAAAACTGCACATTTTAGAGTGACCTTTTATTGTGGCCAGCCTAAGGCATGCCTGTGCGATAATTATGCTGTCTAATCAGCATCTTGAAGCCACACCTGTGAGATGGATGGATTGTATCGTGCTCACTAACACAGATTTGTGAACAATATTTAAGAGAAATTGGCCTTTTGTGTACATAGAAAAAGTCTTAGATTTTTTAATTCAGCTCATGAAAAATGGGGGCAAAAACAAAAGTGTTGCATTTATAATTTTGTTCAGTGAATAATAGTATTTATTTATTTATTTGTTTGTTTGTTTGTTTTTAATGTGGAGCATCTACAAATCAATTTTATTGTGTAAGTTGTAAAATAACCTTTTACAATAATCTCATTACAGTATAAACCTTATAGAAAAATTCAACTCAAAACCTTCTGGCCAATCAGAATCAAATATTTAACAGCACTGTGGTATAATAAAAAGTGATGGATATGATTCACATGTTACAAACAAATGATGCAAGATACTACATGTTGTTGTAAGAAAATATTTTTTATTGTTCTGGCTGCTGTTATGGTTCTGTTGCTGTTGGTGTTGCTTTCCTCAGGTTTTCCTGAAAAATCACTCTGTTAGTTACAGAAACCAGCATTTTGCAAACGCCATCTAAGCCTTTGGATTCGTGTGGAATTTCTGTGGTCTGACTTAAAGAGGAGAGTCTACATGAATAAATATTAGAATATAAAAGTGCTTAAAATATTCCTCATGGTGGAGTGGACTCAGATACATCTTTAAGTGTCTAGGAAGTGCTTCAGTGGTATTTATTAAGGGAGGCAAAAAACATATTTATTGTGGGAGTGCCTTTCATTTGGAAATGCATATGATGATCCCCATATGATGGTATAATACTGTACAATATCTCCACTCTTTTACTGGTTTTCATGAAGGTTGCCAATAATTCTGGAGTTGACGATATACATTCTTTCTTAGAAGGACATAAAATGAGTCTGTTTCAACCTGAATGATAAATAAGATATTGATCAAGGTCATCTTGAGGTCATGTGACTTGAAATGGTTTTTGTTTTGCAGGGTGTCCCTGGTGGTGGTGGCACACTTCCATTGCAGCCTGGTCCTCAGGTCTGACTGACTGTTTCTAAGTTCTGTTATTTACATTAAGATAAATAAGTACATATCTTAATATTTGTTGGGTACCACTTACTTGATTTATTTTAGGAATAATTACACAAATGATGAGGAACCAAGAGTTAAATTGCTTTCACTGTCCAGATTTAGCAAACGAAATCATACAAAATACATCTCCAAATTAGACACAAGGGTGAAAGATAATTAGAAGGATTGGTCAGGGCAGGACTGAAGCAGGTGTTGAGGTAACCAAGAGAGCATTAATGAACAGGTGCAGGATGTGAATCACAGAGTGGCACATGAAATGGTACTGGACACTTGGGAACATATGGCACTGTCACTTCTAGTATTATAGTCTGGCATGGTGATGCCACAGAGACTGGCAGAAGGTCACTGGTCACTGGGATTGGAACAGTGGATACAGTAGGTCTATAAAAAGGAGAAGGGGATTGTGGGGAAGGAGGAGTCAAAAAAGTGATTAAGCCAGGGTGTTGAGGTGGCCCTGAGACAAAGAAAGGACAAAGTACCAAACATAATTGGAAGGAAATATTGCAGGACTCATTTCACGTTTGTGTGGCCAGGCAGAGACCAGAGGTTAAGGTTTAGAGCAGCACCTATGACCAGTACTGAGACTGGATTAGGGACCAGAACTGCATGAACTGGAGATTGAAACACTTACTGTACAGATAAGGGAACTGAACGATGCAGTGGATTGTACTTGAATTTCTGGGACTGGTATAGCAGGGACTTTAGGGTTTAGACTATAAATTTATAAGCTGTGGATGGTGACCAAAAAGTATAAGGTCACAAGTACAGGAGATAAAAAAAGAGATTCCTCCTCATGGTTGTTGGAATTACTCTTCCTGATCTTCGAGAGAAGTCACTTGATCTGGTTTGGGTTTGCAAAGATGCTTCCTGGTCAGCCTCCAGTAGAGCTTTATCACACATGTTCCACTGGAAAGAGACCCCAGGTTGAACTAGAACCTGTGGGAAAGATGATAGCTACTGTATCACTCAGTTGACTTGTGAACATCTGGTGATCCCCCACGAGGAAGTCAAATTTGTGCTAGGCATAGAGAAACCTGGGCAGATCTCAGCCTGCTTCTACCATGAAACCATCAGGGAATGTTCAAAGAAAATAAAAGGAGGCCCAGTGATTGCTACATTACAAGTATGCATTTGATCAACTGAGAATAAAAACCAATAATTGTAATAAACTTTTAAACGTATCGGATTGTTAATATCTTGTGTTAACTTTATATCTGTTCACCTGATGATCTACTGATTGTGGTTTATCAGGGGCCTCCAGGACCTCCAGGCCCCCCAGGACCTCCGGGACCACAAGGATTTACAGGGTTCCCAGGGCCACAGGTAAGTGTACAACAATGTCTTTTAGGATCTCCCTTGCAAAATATTGGCCTTTGGTATGGGGTTCAAACCTGTGTCTCTATGAGCTTCTGTGTCCTCTGCTGTCTCTCTGTCTTGTCTTGTCTTATGTGGCTTTTTTGATGGGGAAGGCAGCCTGCATGGGATGCTGTGGGCTATGGCTAAAGCTGAAAAAAATAATAGTTAAAAATATAAGTATTTTTACTTTGTCTTTAATTAATGTAGTACAATTTAAACATCTGTTATATAAATTAAACAACAAGACTGTAAATATAAATGTAGTAATACTTAATTAAAGTATAATTAGGTCCTCCACAGTCTAAAACAGCTTATGTAATGTAGCTTTTAATGTAGCTGCTTTTGTTAATGCTGCTGAATTAATCCTTTAAAGTCGTGTTAAACTGCCCTGCCTATATGTTCAAGTTGCACTAACATCTGGAAGGGGGCTGGGAATGTTGCCTAGAATATATATTTAAAACATAAAGTAAATGTAGAAGTAAATGGATTTTTAATTTAGTTTGAATTAAAATTAATGTTTAAAAGTAATATTGATCAAATTAAAAGTAATGTTTGGAGTTAATCTTGTTTTCTCTTTTAAAAACCATGCCAAGCTCACTGTGAAGTTCTGGAGGTTCTCTTGTTGAGGTTCCCCTTTACAGACTTTTGGTCATTACCACTATGATTTGCTTGTAAATTTGAATTTCACCCAAGGTAGTATTTTTTTGTCATCTTATGGCTACTTTAAAAAAAAAACAGCTCATCATCTTAATTGGATTTTGGGAAATAGTTACAGCAAGGCTTCACTGTGGGCAAAGCTTGGTCTTTAACCTGGTGTTGTGTTGATTTCCCAAGCCTGAACGAGAAGATCTAAAACTAAAAGCAAGGCAAAATACAAGCTAAACCTAAATGTAGACTACGCATTGGAACACTTCGCTGGAGAAGGAGGTGTCCAGAGCCTGGCTGAAGGCTAAATTCAACCTCAGTTCCTTTTTGCAGGGTCTCCCTGGCAATGATGGCTTACCAGGGAAACCGGGTCCGCCCGGCCAAGCAGTGAGTAAATATATAGTGGGAGGAGATAATGGAGTACTTGTAATTGGTTCACATAAATTCTCAATAATCTGGTTGGTAGACATCTGCCTTGGGTTCCTTTTTTTTCATACCCTTTCGCACTTCCTCTCCCCGGTCGGATGTTACTTAATTACTTTTATGCCCAAATAGTAAAGAGCATAGTGTAGAGCAATTGTTTTTAGTTGAGAATGGCATTCTATGTACTGTACTTTAACAATGAGCCCGATGCCTGTTAGCTAGCGTGTTACTTAGTTGTCTTGCAAAGTTACCAGTCAGTTATTGATGTGTTTGCTTAATAAAACCTGATTTAAACAGGTACCAAATCAACTGTTACGTTTTTAAAAGATTAAGTATTTAATTAGTTTTAGATTTATAAATGCCCTAATCCACCATTAAAGGTAATTGCATGAAGTTGCATTGCCTTTTGGGCAAGTAACACTCCTACAGTCTTGTTGACTCAGTCTCTTGAGCTAATAATTCAATCACTCGAGCTAATAAAGTATTTAAACGCTTCTTAAGCTGAAGATGTAGATTTCCCCATTATGAAGTGGCAAGGGGAAGTCAATGAGGGTGTGTTAAAAATTGAAACACAGGGTTGCTTTGGAACTGGAGCAGGCTGGGCTTTATACGAGCTATTAGTGGGATTAATGATGTGGAGAGACGAAGTTCACTAGTGCAGCATCTTGAGGACAATAACAACATACCGCAGATTTTTTTATGGTTTTGAAAAGAAACTGGTAAGCATTTAGCTCAACACAACTTGAGTGGTCTCAATTGTGCCATGTTTATTATAAAGACCAATGCTGGCATTGCTCTAAAAAATTTTTTTGATGGTAAACAGTGGCTTTGTGTTGAGTTTCAGGGAGGCTGGCCATTAGGGTAACTGGTGTGCAGTAAAGTAAGAGGTATTAGATATAATTTAGTGCAGGAGTCAGTATCTAGGGTTTGTGTACCTTGTTTTTGCTTTTATTTTTATTTATTTTTTCAGAGGCCCATGCTGATCTTGCAACTTTGTCTAAACTTGCCCTGGCTTTAGATATCCAATCTCAGTCCTGCTCCATTTCTAAAATCAGCAGATTTCCGGATTCTAACAACCAGTTCCTAACAAACAGCCAAACTACATCAGCATCCGTCCTCTTAATAATAAAATACCTTATTAATTAAACCACCAAAACCAAAACTTGTTAAAACTTGGGTTTTCTTCTATTAATGATGTGTTTTGAAAGATGAATGAAAATGAATTATAAATGAATTTATAAAATTATAAATTATAAAATTATAAAATGAATGATAAATGAAAGAAAGAAAAAAAACAACTTTAAAAACATAAATAGCCATTTTAAATATAAAACAGGTAGAATATCTTGCATACGTACAGTAACCCTACATCATAATTATGGTGTCTTTAAGAGATTTTATAATTGTACACAGTTATAATCAAAAGTTAGGACAAACTGCTTCAGAACCACAAATTACAATCCCTGCTGATTGCAGCAGTTCACAGAGAACAAGTTGTATAAGATAGATATCACAGAGAGCAAAGTTCACAAAAAACCCATTTAAAAGCACTTCAGAGATCACACTGCGGATTTGGTTTCACTGTTTCAGACCACCCAGTAGTGACAGGAGAAATATGAACTTCACATCTGCTTAGTGACTGCAGACACCTGCTTTATTACCACCCATAGGCTTGCACTGCCAATTTCTGGCAGGTTCTGTACCAGTGAAGGCTGTAGGTTAAAAGCTACAATAATTGATGCTCTTTTAGAGAACACGCATTAAAAAAAAATATTACACCACCTTTCTGTATGGTACACAGTGTTATAGAGCCTTTTTTCTTTTAAATGATTGCTACTACAATAAATAATAGTGCCAAACTTACTTCCTATTGGCTTCTACTCACATACAGTTGCATTCATGGCCTTGTACTATTGCAGGCATGAAAGCGGTTCACTGACTGCACATTCTCTGGGTTATTCAGTAAACTGTGAATGAACATTGCGATATATAACAATAATTGCTATGCAATCTATTTGATTATTGAATAAGATTCATGCTGGTTTTGAAAAGTTAGACTACCAGATAAAGGCTAATAATACTTCTGATGAGTGCAAAGTAATAATTCAGAGTTTCCTCTTTTTCCATACACCTGTCAATGACCAGAAGAAGGTCATTTGGTTCAATAGAAGGTACTTTATTAAAGAAATAATATCTTATGCTCAATGCAATGTTAGTGTCCTGTGGATTGCAATGTAAAAAAGAAACAAAAAGAAAAAACAACAAATGCTAAAGAGCAGGATGTGCTGGATCAAGTGCTATTTTATAAGCTGAGGAATAATATGGATGGACACAGAATTGTTACAGTTGTGTGGACATTATAATTAGTGTGAAATTTAGAATAAGAATCTTATTAAATTGTACTTTAAATTAATTTCCCTTTTCTACAAATGTAATATAAAAATATGATGGGAAAAATAGTACTTAATTACAGTGGTATATGTGGAATGCTAAATGCAAATTTTCACTTACTGTGAGCCCTGTACAAGCTGATATAAGGTAATTTTTTTTGCTATTATTATTATTATTATTATTATTATTATTATTATTATTATTATTATTATTATCATCATCGTTGTTATTATTATTTTATTTATTTTAAGCAGTAGTAGTGGTGGTGCTGATAGTAGAAGAAGCAGTATATTGTTATAAGTCATGCTATTATATTTAACAAAAATAAAGTACAACTGGCTTTAAAACACTGTGAAAATGCTCTTTGGCCATTTGAATATTGAATAAATTGTGATCAGAAAACATGGAAGGTAGATGTTTGACCTCCTGTACTGCTGTGTGTTATGAAACAACAGTTTGTAAAGCATGTAAAACCATGACTAATTACATATTTGATAAATCATTTGAATGATGTTAAATAGCCTTAAGGTATACGAAGTGCAGTCCAAATGTTATGGAACGTTAATTCATTTGGACTAAATCTTAAAATAATCCATAAGAGATCTATAAAGAAATTATGTCATGGTCAAGTAACAGTTTGGATTGCACTTAATGGAGTAATTATTTATATTGAAATCTCATTGATTTTCTTTCTGACTCCATTTTCTAGATTCCAGTAGAAACCGAATCTTCCAATAACAAAAAGGTTAGTATCGGTGTAAGAACTTTTTCATTTTTGTAAACACTGACCTAAGTTCAGCCTTCAGCCTGTCCTTCATGCCCACACTTTCTCTCCATAATCTCTGTTGATGTAACACTTTATTTCATGCTGGGACTCAGTGTGCTGAAAAAGCTGAACTTTCACAGTTTAGTTTGGTATATTTATTGTAAAGCTTGTGAAAAGAAATGTAGCTGTTCACGGGGCAAAGAAACAAACATTCCTTTTTTTTATTTACAAATGTAAGAAATGCCTAAAACACAGAAGAAAACATTCTGGTTTGAGTGGACGCTGCTTCTGCATTGCTGTCAACAGATAAGCACAATTAAATCAGATGAGAAATATAGCTACATAAATTTAGAACACAGTTGTTGGAAAGTTTTTAAAATGGCAGTATATGTACCTGTATACAGTAGATTATGTATGGAATCAAAGGGGATTTTTATATTTTTAACCTCTGTCCTCTATAATTGAATCTATTTCTCTATGACAGCACATTTATGATATAAAAGTGTTATATGTATGTTATAAGAGTAATTTATTCCTCTTATACCACAGTGGTTGAATACAAATTTTTATTTCTAAAGTAATGTCACATGTATTTCATTATGTTTGTAATATCACATAAACCACTGAACAGTACACACACACACACACACACACACACACACACACACACACAAACATGTGTGTGTGTTTGTATATATATATATATATATATATATATATATATAGACACACGTGTGTGTTCTGTGCAAACATGTAGTCCAGAAAAATCCAAACTTTAGTATCATTTGTTGTCCTTTTTGCACTGGCCTTTTTGCAATGGCCTGAACGGAAGCTGAAGCACTTCACTGATTGCAACAGATAGAAGAGTCCATTGTTTTGATGGCTGAGGTCATTCACTATTTTCCTGGTCTTGGTCCAGCACCATTTACTGTAGATCGACTCCCAAACCTTCTGGTCAGGATGCTCTCAATAGTACAGGTGTACAGTAGAAGGACCTTAGAAAGTAACAAGTTATCACTTATTATGTAATAATTACAAAGTACAGACTTCTACCACAGATGCTCAATAAACATTTAAAAGAAACCCTCACAATACTAATGATCATGTCTTGAATAGCGACACATTTTTAATTTGTTCATTAGATTATGTGGTGCTTCAGTCATATAAGTCCCCATGAAAGTGTCGGTTCTTTAAAAGTGAAAACATTATGTTTTAGTGCATTAATATACCCTATCAATTAAATTAGGGCTAGAGCAAATGTCACACACATTGTCACAGATGATGTTATAGAAGATGAATCAACATATACTGAGCAATCAGATATGAAAATTTAGCAGCACTATGGTATAAGTAATATATCAAAAAATTGTCACTGTGTTTTTATGACTGAGTAACATTTTAGTGGCTTAATTGCATTTTACTCTCAGGAGGCAGAAACTGTAGTGACCAAAAGTAATTATTCATCTCATGTCAAGGGGTCACTGGTCACTCATGCATTAACGCCAATAATGTTTGCACATCTTAAACTTCAACTCAATCCAGTCGTCATGCTCTGCTGTACTAGTGATTCTTTTGGTCTCAAAGCTAATATATGGGAGCATTTTATTTGGTTTCTGTTCATGCTTGCTGAACTGTGTAATGAATAAAATACTCCCGTGGGTGTGCCTTGGTGCCACACTAGACACTTTTCCTCACAAATACCTCTATATGCTGTGTATGTTGTTTTCTAAAAGGAAGCAGTGTGAGTACCTTTCAGTAGTTGTACGTCTGTCATGCATGTGCTCTGCTGTAGACGGACTGTGGAGACTGTTCCAAAGGCCTGCCAGGCGTACCTGGTGTACCTGACACTAAGCCTGATAAGAGAGATCATGGCAAGCCTGGAGTTATTTCTTTAGATGGATGTGAGAAGGTGAGTGAGTTTTTCACTGCACATTTTTTGTAACAATGGATGTACTTTTTCTTTTGGCTAGCGATTTTATTTTCATGAAATTGTAACTATGAGTCTGAATTTTAAGATACCATATAAGTGTATTTAAAAATATGCAGTATGGAATATCTCCACAAAGATATACTTCTTAGCCCTTGATACTGTTGTGGTACAGTTTTTGAGGTTCATTTTATTTATGGATGCATACAAATTAGCTTGTAATTTAATCCCAGTTTGTTTTCGATTTTTTTTAGTGTCTCGAGAGGCTGCAGGAAGAGCAACCACAGAGGCCTGTGAGTGTACTTAAAGCCTAGATAGATAGTCTGGATAGTATCTTTAAACACATTTGCTTTTATCATTTGATGCACTGTTTGCTGCAACACATTCTTATGTCCCAATAATGTAGCAGCTTGTGTTTATTTCTAGAATACCAACAACAGCCCTTGCCCAGGTGTGCCAGGGGCACCGGGCACCCAAGGGCCACCGGGGATAAAAGGAGATCTGGTGAGAGCATTTATTTCACTTTGTAAAACTTGTTTTGTACAGTATTTTATTCAGGACAGTTTTTCTTATCATCAGTATATTTCACAGATGTACCTACAATTAGTGTTCTCTTCTTGGTATGTCTCATAGATGCAAAGCTTCATTCCTGTAGATTTAACCTTTGTCCCAAATGCTAGACTGCAAGTCTGAATAGTCTTCTCATTAGAATTTCTACCATTTTGAGAAACCTCCAAAACATTATTTTACTGCAATCTAAAAATTATTGGTAATTTACAGTGGATATTAAGTTAGGATGGATCATTGTATTGGGAAGTTCACAGCTGGCAAAAGCAGCCATCTGTATACTTTAATGTGTGTATGCACACACCTAACAAAGTGACTGTATCTGTGGTCATGTAGCCAACATTGCATAGGTCAGTCCAAGTTTTAAATAATAGAGACCCTGAAGTTCATCAGGTGTCCATAGAACGATTGCCAGTGAAGGTGAGAAACCAACCAACTGAAAGGAATGGGAAAGATACTCATGCCCATTGCATTAGGACTCCTGTAAACGGGTGAAATCCAAAGAAGAGCTAATAGTGAAGCATAATGGACAAAGGTCCTTGATCTTTTCTGATAACTTTACAGCTTCATCAATGGGCACCATCAACAATGACACCAAGACACCTTCAATGCTGCAGTGGCCACTTCACGGATTTTGATGTACTCTGGGACATTACACTGTCTATGGAGTCTATGGAGTCCTTTTGGAACTAGGAAGTGCACTGGATGATAGAGTATATACAATTCACAGAACAGTTTCTACCTGAGAATATCAAGATCTCTTGATTCCAGGAATGTTCCACAACACTCGACCTGCCCTTCACTCCATGGGGCCAAACCTTCAGGCAAAGCTATTTTGGCCAAATCATTCAGTCCATTTGGTACAACAGATATAGTCAGAGGGAATCTGCCATGGCATTCTCTCCACTATCAGTGGAGATCAGCAGATCAGCAAAAAACAGACTACTTTTTGAACTACTCTATAACTACTTTGTGGTCTGATTTCTGATTTATTTATTTATTTATTTATTTATTTATTTATTTATTTATTTATTTATTTATTGTAGCATGGGCAGAATCACTGGAAGAGACCGAACTTAATATAGTCTACACTGAGGCCAGTTCAGAGTCATGACCTTAGAGATTGCTCAGCACTGCTAGAGATAAACACAGTCAACCGTGAGTCAATTTGGCATCAGTATAAAAGTCCATATGTGCCCTGCCAAACGTTGATTATCTAGGACACCATTTCTGGGTGCAGCATCTATAAGAGTTGTCATCACACATAGAGGCTTGCCCAATTTCTATTGGTGAGCATGATAATGCTTGTTGAGCCTGTAACACCTTTCATATCAGGTTGGCTTGCAGTCCTAATGAATCTCCATAGCTTCACACTGATGAATTGTGTGGCTTGCTTCTGTAGTTTTGCGTTTTTTTCTGAGGTATACTGGGTATTTCAATGTGTGTGAGAATAGACATGATAACCTAATGATAACAGTGTTACAGATGGTAACAATCAGAGGATGAGTAAGATTTTAAATTGGAATACCTAGCCTCTGGGACATGGACCATACATATTCAGTGACATGAACCGGATATGTGGCTGCAAGGTACGAATAACAACTGTCCTAACATACAGGACAGGGTGGCATTAGGCAATCAATGCAGCCCTTGCAAATCAGACACAAGATTGGTGAATAACCTTGTTCTGAACTCTAAGGTATAATATGTTGATCATGACTTTGTCCAAAAGGGCACAAACTTCTTGAAGCAGGGTGGCAAGCCTGAGGGTGTCATGTGGCCAGACCATTTGGCTATGATGGTTTCTATTTTCTGAGATGTGTGCTCTTTCCAGGAACTATTTGGCCTCCGGCTCAAAGATCATCCCTGGCACATATGGATTGAATTGCATTTGAGCGGCAGTGCAGACTGAGTCATCCGCACTTGGCACTGACCATATACCAGATTGGCAGAGAGGGGCCATGCATCCTGGCCTTGGCATCCCACTACCAGAAGTGAGGTTGTGATCAGAAAAGCTTTAGATCAGAGCAGTTTATTTAAAATGGCTAATCTGAGGTAATGTGAGGCAATGTCATAAAACCCCAAAATTGCAGAATGACAAGCCGCTTGTAATCCAACATGTTGCCTTAGGTTTACACTACAGAGCGTGGGAACAACATTGTATAAAGTATAAAAACATAGTCTTTACTTTATTTGAAGCACTGATACTGCTTATATACCAAGCTCAACAACAGGACAGTGGCATTATGTTGAAGGAAGCCACTCAACCGTGTTAAGCCCATTTAGCCGCGGGCTTTCTATTCGGGATTCTTAGGGAGCTGGAGGACTGAGCCAAAGCACATACACAATTACCTTTAACTATTAGTTAGCTGTTAACTAACTATCTCTTTTCCAGCTACAATTCTTTCATGAAGAGTTTTCAAACTGTTGTTAAAGATACACATTTAATATTTGATCATGCTCCACTTATATTTGAATATTACAGGCAGGCATGTTGGATATCTTCCGCAAAGAGACTGGTGATTTCTCTTGTACTGTATTTGAAAATGTAAATATAGTATCATTTCTTAACATATGGTACCCTGCTCTGTGTCAATTTCTGTCTTTCTAGGGGGACAGGGGTGAGAGGGGTCCTCCTGGTCTTCCTGGAACCCCAGTAAGTCTGTGATTTAGATTTTGTGACTTTGACCGTAGCAAACTGGCAGTCTTTTCTTTCCTTGTTATCTCTTTCTGTCATCAAAATATTGACTATATTTCCGTGTTCTCCATGCTTATCAAAGACCAGATGGTGGAAACGTATGTCATTACAGAGCAAAAACATTCTCGTTTTAGAAGTGGAGCGGACGCTGGAGTGCTCTTCATGCCTCGATTTGGCCATTAACATTTAGTCCCAGTGCACTCTGCTTGTTTACGCAGGCCAGTTTGTTTCAGTTTGCCTGTTTTCTATTGGGAAGAATAAAATAGAGGGAAAAAAAGCCGTTGGTTTTTGCAGTGAGACCACAGAGCCCTCTTGTGTTTTACTTTAAAAGTGCAATGTAAGAAGAAACTGAGAAAGGACATTTGAGTAAGCACTATTTAAAGGATAATAAGTGAGATACTCCAATCTGCTTTATTCATATGCTCCATTCACTGTTTTTGGTTAGTGTTGGTCTTAATATATTCTAAATCATTTATTTTTCTAAACTTCTTTCTTTCTTTAGGGTAATATTGGATTCCCTGGTCCTCAAGGCTCCCCTGGACTCCCAGTAAGTGTAGTAACCCCCTCCACAAAGGCATGAGTACACACCAGTTCATTGCATTCTTCTTAAACTTTTCTATCCTGCAGCGCAAAAAAAAAGTGCAAAAAAAAAAAAAGCAAACTGTTCTGTTTATGAAAAACATGAAGTTGAGCGTGTTGCTCGCAGACTACTTTTAATCATTCTCTGAACATTTTTTTTATTAACAGAGTTTTGAGACATAAGTGCAGTTTATGCCAGCATGGTTTCTGTTCTCATTGTGGCCCACTGTGACGTGTGCTCTATCTGCACTCTTTCATTTACATCAATAGATGTTGAAATGTTTGAAATTTGCTGCCATGACTTTTCTTTTTTAGCATAGTAAAACAGGAAAATGGGACGGTTAAGATTCTTGTTTCCTGAACTGAAATTTTCCATGGCATTGATATGCAAATTGGAGGTGTTGCTTAGCCTCTAGGTGTCTCGTAAACAAGCTTTTAGATTACAAGAGAGTGAGACTGTCAAAAACACAGCCGTTGAAGGTTTTTCATTTCACCTTCTGCGTTGTGAAGAATAGGTTTGAGTATTGCATATAACCTAAAGATTGACCCGTTGAACCATTTTGATCAATAGCCCACACATCCCTGAAAGAACTGCACACCTTTCAACTCGCTGTCTGTGTCACTTTATTACAAACATGACTGGGTCTTTTTCACATGTATTAACTGCATTGTAGCTTAGAACATATCTGTTATTTGGAGCTGACTATAAGCACTTAGGAGCTTCATGTTGATATCTTTGCACAGTAAGCTTTTATCGATAAAACCATTAGCGATATCCTCATTCAGGAGGACGTTTAATGGATAACACTATCTGATATTTAGTACAGGTGCACATGTCTTTCATTATACATCTACTATAGCCACTAGGTATGTTTTGGCTTCTATGATAATAAAGGTAATATCTCTGCATCATTTGTTTGTTTACATGGAATACATGGTGGCGGGATCAATAATTCATCCACCCCATTACTGGGTCTCGCTTAGGAAGTAAATAATGAGATGGTGTCAGGATTCAGCGCAGCGCATTAGCACCAAGCCCAGCAGAAATGAGATCTGAATGGCAAGACACCATTATAATCCTCTCAAATCACGATGCAGAACGTAAAGCTATCTGAGTGATCCGGAAAGGGGCGCTTTTAAACTGTTGATGGTTGATGGTTGCATTACTGCACTTTGTTACCTTTATATACATGCCCTTATTTCAGAATGATAGCACAAAAGCAAATTTCCACAAGCCAACTTGTATAAAAGTTATGGTTGAAGACTTCATGGTCTGACTTCATTCTGTTTCAGTAGCAAATCCTTTCAGTTATTTCATAGCTTTATTATTATTATTATTATTATTATTATTATTATTATTATTATTATTATTATTATTATTATTATTATTATTATTATTATTGTTTTGTTTGTTTGTTTACTTATTTATTAACTTATTATTATTATTATTATTATTATTATTATTATTATTATTATTATTTGTTTGTTTATTTACTTATTTACTTATTTACTTATTATTATTATTATTATTATTATTATTATTATTATTTAAATTTCTTTCTTTCCTTTTTTTTTTGTTTTTTTATATTAATTAATTATAGGGTCAGCAAGGGGAGAGAGGACCTCAAGGATTATCGGGACTGAAAGGAGAACAGGTTTGTATATTATTATGGTGGTTTTTTTTGCATAAATGTATTGCAGTTTGTCTGTTCCTGAATATTTGTACAATATAATCTATATTGTTCTTTATTTAGAGGACTTTCTTAAATTTTTTGTATTGTTTTTTTTTTTTTTCCAGGGTCCACCAGGAACTCCTGGATACCCAGGAACCATGGGACCACCTGGACTTCCAGTAAGTAGCTGTACTTGTCCCTCGATACAGTATTTTGCTGACATACTATATATTTTTTTTTACATTTGTTTCTTTTTTCCATCCAGTATGTGGAAAAGGGTGCATGTAATTGATGGGTTTTATTTTAAGGGTTGTTATATTTCTCATATTTTGATGAGCTGACTAACACATTCTTACTTCTGTTGCTTTAGGGACTTAAAGGAGAACGAGGAAGTCCAGGCTCCGTAGGGCAGAAAGGGGAATCAGTATGAATATTTTCTGTTCAGTTGTCTAATAATTAAAGAAATTAATCATAATTGGACAT
The DNA here is from genome assembly GCF_022655615.1 of Tachysurus fulvidraco. Taxonomy (NCBI): domain Eukaryota; kingdom Metazoa; phylum Chordata; class Actinopteri; order Siluriformes; family Bagridae; genus Tachysurus; species Tachysurus fulvidraco. The sequence goes on along the minus strand of NC_062524.1, from coordinate 7,961,637 downwards.
GCTGTTATGGGAAAATGATCATTTACAGTTGGTGTGATTTGAAGGTGTGGGCCATTAATAATGGAAAGTTGATCATCTGTTTATAGTTCCATTTAGACTGCATTATCATGAATACTTGCATTATATCAGCTATAAATAGCTATGGTTCTAACACCAATTTCTCTTTCTGGAACTCAAACGTCTCGAGTCCTAAGTCCTGATGACTCTTTTTGACCATTTGGAATTACAGAACCTTTCAGGATTGTTCCACATTTCATTTGAAAACTTGACAGAATCGAAGATTATACTGTAAATAAGTCCTTGTGAATAAGATGTTACCCTAGAAATGACAACATTAAACTGGGCATCAACCAATATTTTTAATTCCAGCAGTCAGAATTTTGTGAAATCAAAATCAAAACAAATCATTTGCAAGTCATTTATTAATTAATAATGTTCACCCAAGAAGACATTGACGTGAAGCTGATACCTCATGCTTGGTTTGTACCTTTAGGGCCCACCAGGATTTCCAGGTCATCAGGGACCACAAGGCCCAGCTGTAAGAAAGCAGTCTCTCTACCTTTATGAAACACTGCTGTTTATCAACTTTGTGCAGTCTTGTATATGGAGGTATACGACTGCTGTATATTTTATCTTCCATGTAAAGCTGCTTGTTTGGTTTGTGTGTGTCTGTGTGTTTGTTTAGGGTCCCAAAGGAGACGGAGGAATGACAGGAGCCATGGGACTGAAGGGAGATCAGGTAAGATAGATCTAAAAAAAAAAAAAAGACTGCCATATTTTCATGTATTTTTTTTTTGTTTTGTATTTTTGTTATGTTTTGTTTTGTTTTTTTAGCTCTAGCACTTTTCAGTAATCCAGCTGTATCTGTTACTCTTTTATTACTATTCTTTTTAGGGTTTTCCAGGACCACCAGGATTCCCAGGACAACAGGTAGAAACAAATTTCTGAGGCATGGTTTTCATTGTATTGCTTATATATGGATCTCCCAGAGACTAAAAGCCGATTGCGTGTTTAGGGAGCTCCAGGAAACCCAGGAAAAATCGGTCCTGCTGGACCACCAGGACCAAAGGCAGATCAGGCAAGTAGCCTTATTAGATTAGTTTATTTTAATATACAAGTTATAATACGGTGCTGAATTGCTGGTACATTTTAATAAACACAATTTCACTTTTTTTATGTCACATACTGAATGCTATCATTATTTTTCAGTATATCGCTCAAATATGCTTTAAAATATTGCCTAAGTTCATTTCAGTTATTATCTATTTTAACAGTCACAAATAAAATAAAAAACGCACCCTAGCATGTAGCTGTTTTTACTAATTTCTGTGTGTGTAATTTAATCAATTATATCTGATTGTCTAGGGAAGTCCAGGACTTCAGGGTCCACAGGGACCTACAGGCCCTCCGGGACCTTCTGGAGGACCAGGATTGCAGGTAAGGTGCCAGGAAAAATCTCTGAAACTGTAACATCTGTATAGCTGACATGGCACTGCATTCTTCAGAGAATAGCCAATGTCCTAGGGAAGTATTTAGTAAAGATGTACAGCCGGAAGTGTCCCTGCCCTGGAGGTATCTGTAAATAAATGTGTTTGTCATTTGTTTGCACTTGTTTATGCATGTGTGTTTGTCCTTGGCTTACAAATGTGTGCAGGGTGCACCTGGGATGGATGGCCTTGATGGGAAAGATGGAAAACCAGGAATGAGGGTTAGAATAACACAATGTCACATTGTTTGTTTCAGATATTTATCCTATACTATATCTGACAGCTCAAAATGCCCCTTTTTCTTTTTTCTTTCTTTTTTTTTGTGGTCAGGTTTAAGATTTATGGGATTAATTTTAATTACATTTCTTTCATTTTAATTAAATTTATTTATTTACTTATTTTTATTATTAATTTTAGCTTCATTTATCTATTGGCAGCTTTAGCATTGGTTTTTATTAAAACATTTGTTTTACATTTTTTTTATATAGCTCTTATATTTTACCTTTTTTGGGGGGGATTTTTAGTTGGATATTTATTTATTTTTTTATCTCTGAAATAAAAATTGTAGAAATATTTTTCGTAGTAATTAGTGATATTGATTGTGGACAAATGACTCATTTAGTTATTTTTATTTATTCATTTGTTGGTCTTTATTATTATTATTATTATTATTATTATTATTATTATTATTATTATTATTATTATTATTATTATTATTATTATTATTATCTCTTTTCAACATACAGGGTGATCCAGGCCTACCTGGCCCTATTGGCCCCAGGGGAATCCCGGTATGTGAGAGGATCTTCATCTATTCATCTATTCTTGATAGAGGAATCTATTCTTTTATCTCAGTAGCAAATGAATGGAACATCACGTCTGGACATTAAATCCTCTTAAAAAATTCAGATTTGAACTTGACAGATGGATTGTTCGCTTGTGTGGCTGCTTGTTACATGCTGATGATTTGGTGCTTTTCTTCATGGCAGGGATTCAAAGGCATAAAAGGACACACAGGCCTTCCAGGACTGAAAGTGAGAAATGGATTATTCATTTTCTAATCACTTTTAATGTACACAAACTAATTCCCAGCTCTTCTGGTTTTAACTCTTAACACAAAATATAAGCAAAATATTCTTCTTTATTTTCTTTTAAATTTTCACCCCATCTGTAAATTTTAAAACTTTTTTTTTTTTTTTTTTTTTTTTTTTTTTTTCTTGCTTGTTTTCTACAGGGAGATGTCGGACCTCAAGGCCCACCTGGAGCATCAGGTAGATCAGGACTTGAGGTGGGTCACTATGGCATTAAAATAATAATTATAATAGATGACTGACTTCACCACGCAGAGATTTTTCAGCAAACATGGTCATTAAAACACAGCTTAATATGTATTGCTTGCATGATTTGAATTCATAAGCATGGATCAGTCATGCGAATGAAGAAGCACTTCAGTTTAACAAGCAATGAGCGTTGAGACATGGGCACTTCACCTATCCACACTTTGCCAGCGTTTACATTTTTTTCAAGAGTCAAGCTGCTTTTGGAGACTTTGGGGTGAGGATAAAAGGGCTTTCTAATCTATGGCTGGCCAACACAATAAATAATACAATAATAGTTTTATATTCTGTTTGCGTTTAAAGCTTATTAAAAGAGGAACCATATTAAAAAGAATTTGTCTAATTTTATCTTTTTCTTAATGATGCTACTCTGTTTTGTTCTATGGAAAAATTTGTAATGGAAAATAAGGACTGAAGAAGGAAAGTACAATATGAAAATAGCAAAGTTTCAGAGATTTTATTTTCTGTAGCTGAATTATAGAACTATATTGCATTCTTCTGTGTTTGATCTATTCTTACAGGGTGACCCTGGTCCACCAGGACCACAAGGACCACCTGGTGCTCCAGGACATCTGGTACCTGTTAAAAAATTCCTTATTTGCTTCCTTATTTGAAAAAAAAAAAACTACAACATAACAGCACAAATGACAACATATGTGCGGTTAAGTGTTTACTTAATTCTCTCCGCAGGGTTCTGCAGGTCCGGCAGGTCCACCAGGACCAGCTGGAGCTCCCGGCACGGTGAGTGATCAAGCCAAACAAGATGCTGTAATGTGCTAATAATAGGTTGATATGATTAACATATAATACACATGTTTGGAGAGTGAACCTACTGTTAACATGCAGGGAATTCAAGGTGACAAGGGGGAGGCTGGAGAAAGAGGGCTGCCAGGAATGAATGGGCCTCCAGGAGCCCCTGGGCATCCAGGACAGATGGTTGGTATTTGTAATTATTATAAGCTGGTCATAAATTCACATGAGAACTTAACCTTTTTATATTAAATTGAAGATTTTTTTGTGTGTGTGTTTGTTTGTTTGTTTGTTTATTGTACTTTTATTTTTCTCAGGGAGAACCAGGGAATGATGGTGCAGCAGGGAAAGATGTAAGTCATGTTTATTATTAATGTAAGCCTGTTTTTACTGTCAGTTAAACAGCCACTTTATCTGCATGTTTCCAAAAGATTCAAATTGACTAATAATTTTCTCTCATGTACCTTTTTAACCTGATGTTTAGGGAGCACCAGGACTGCCTGGAGAAACTGGTCCACAAGGACAGAAGGTGTGTGTGTATGTGTGTGTATGTGTGTGTATGTGTGTGTATGTGTATGTGTGTGTGTGTGTGTGTGTGTGTGTGTGTGTGTGTGTGTGTGTGTGTGTGTGTGTGTGTGTGTGTGTGTGTGTGTGTTTGTGTGTGTTCCTTTCCCCCTCTTTTATACAGGACATCCATCATACATATCCCTCAGCTATGTTCAGCTTTACAGTCGTGCTTAATGATTGTAGCCGTTGCTCTAAATGCGGAGCATCTAGATTAGATTCCAATTTTGCCATAAAGGTTGTTCTGACTTACAGTTATTACTAAATGTGTTGGTATAATCAGTCCTGCCACAGACATTATTTAAAATATCGTTTTCTATTTATTTTATTTCACATCATTTAGATTTTCCCATTATTATTATTATTATTATTATTATTATTATTATTATTATTATTATTATTATTATTATTATTATTACTTGCATTGCATTGCATTGCTTTCATAAAATATTCACTTGCTAAAACATGGATGAGGCTTTGATACTGACTAATAAAGACTGACTCACTGACTTACTGACTTACTGAACATTCATATGATGCACAAAGTAAAGTGGGAGCTAAGTTTATGAACTACAGAAAAATCCAGTATAAATATTAAAAATAAAAATAAAAAATAACTGTTTCAGTAATAAACATCTCGTTTATTATGTTCAAGTTCACTTTATTGGGCAGTGGTGGCTAAAGGCTCTGGGTTGTTGATTGGAGGATCAGGGTTCAAGCCCCAGCACTGCCAAACTGCCACTGTTGGGCCCTTGAGCAAGGCCCTCAGACCTCCGTGCTCCAGGGGTGCTGTATCATAGTGGCCCCTGCACTCTGACCCCAACCTCCTCAGTTGGGATACGTGAAGAAAAGAATTCCACTGTGCTGCATTGGATATGTGGCGATAATAAAGGCTCCCCCCTCCCCATAAAATTGTAAAAGACCATTAAATAAACTACAGATTAGATATTTGTAACATTTGGTGAGTAGAGACAGGATTTTATTTTAAATGTGAATTCTATGCTAGATTTCATACAGTATTGGCACAAATCCAAGAATCTTACTTGATGTCAAAACAGAGGCAGGGAAAGTTAAATGAAACTTTCAGAAACGAGAAAAACAGGCAAGGATTCAAAAGAGGAGAATATAGAACTAGGAAATACAGAATCAAGGCTTGGACTTCTGACAAAAAGCAGCACAAGACTATAGAGCAAGCCGTGACACACATAAACAATTTAATCAAAGACTAACACAAAACAGATAAACATGATCTGGCAACAGGCCAATGTGATGGAAAGAAATCTGTGATCCTTTTTTTTATAGTGGCCAACATAGAACAAAGTGAGATTACTGACTAAAGAGTACATAATAGAGTTTCATGCCACTGTGTGTTACCTTCTGCAGGGTGAGGCAGGGACTTCAGGCCTGAGGGGTCCTCCAGGAGAACGTGGTCGTCCTGGACCCCCTGGAGGAGCAGGATACCAATCTAAAGATTCAGGAATAGGAGTAATGGGACCTGCTGGTCCTCGTGGTGAGAGAGGAAGCCCTGGAGCACCTGGACAGTCTGGACCTGCTGGACAACCAGGAATGCCAGGAAATGATGTAAGACACTCTCTTTATAAACAAAAATAAGATTTATGGTACGTGATATCATCATTTAGTTATTTACAGATATTAGCAGTAAAAAGATGCATTTTATAAAGAATAAATAATAAATAATCATATTTTTTCTTCTTTTTCAGGCTGTTGTCAACTATGATGAAATTAAGTCTTTCATCAGACAACAGGTTATTAAGATCTTTGATGGTGAGAACAACTTCTGGTAGCAAAGAATAGAAAGAGAAAAAATGAGAAAGTTTGAAAAAAAAATTAACTAAATGTTAATATTGCCTAATAATGTTGTCTAAATTGCAGTCATACCGAGAAACTAAAATGAATAGTTAAAATTATGTAGAAATGATCAATAGTCAGTCTGGTACGGTCATTATTTTAGGAGCAGCACTGAGTGTTATTGTGCTTTTTTTTTTGTATGTGTATTAAAGTAATTTGTCATTGACTAATGCTTACTCATCGGCGCTCATCTCCTCAGAGCGAATGGCCTATTACATGTCGCGCATGCAGATGCCAGTGGAAATGGTAGCATCCCCAGGTAGACCTGGACCCCCAGGCAAAGACGGCACTCCAGGAAGAGCAGGACCTCCAGGGCTTCCAGGGCGTCCAGGACAGTTCGGGCGAGAGGGTAGACAAGGACCTGTGGGCCCTCAGGGTAAAATGAGCTCTTTTCTCATTTTTCTACAGATTAAGCAGATTTCTCGCTTAAGATGAGTGCTTGACTTCTGACTAGAATGGATTTCTGTTTGCATCTGCAGGTCCTCCGGGTGTCAAGGGAGAAAAAGGAGATAAAGGTGTGGGAGAGATGGGAGACAGCGGACCCCCTGGTGCTCCAGGTTAGAATGTGGAAATCTGTAATGATAAAAAGTTACTTTACCAAATATGAAAAAGAAATTCAAAACCTTGCTCATTATTATTGCTAATTATTATATAGCTTTATGAGTAATCTTGGTGTATATGAAAATATATGTAATTAATAGTAATAGATGTCTTTAAGCATTATTTAAGGAATCAAGCATTTGGGCATGTGATGTATGATTTCCTAAAACATCCTTCATCCTTCAACATTTCTCTTGACTCCATTATTTAATACTGTGTTGCACTTTTGATACAAGTTAGTTCCACTTAGTGTCACTTACATTATAGCAGTTATAAACACTCACCAACTTATTCTGGTTTCTGGTTTCTAGGTAACATAAGCTTAATTTTTATTTTTCATAAAGTGACAGATTATAAGCTTTAGAGGAAGTAAAAAAAAATCGAAGCTTGTTATGTTACCAAGAAACCAAAAAGCACAAAGGAAAAATGACTGACCATTACGAAGCATTGACACTGGAGATTCCTCACAGAAAACTTAATCTCTTTTTGTAAAATAAGCATGTTTAATTTTAGCATGTCATACAAGTCTCTGTAAATGAGCTGTTGCTATAGTAATGCTAATTTATTAGAATAAAATATTAGAACTGATTAGTTATCGATAATTAATCAGCACCTTCAGTACGCTCAATAAGAGCAAAAAAATATATTTTTTTAATTTACATTTCTTCATATTACACATAGTCTTTGCTGTCTTTATAATTCAATCCCCTTTGTTCTTTTTTTTTTTAATTCAGGTGTTCCTGGAACCCCTGGTTATGGTAAAATGGGACCACCAGGCGCCACGGGACAGCAGGGCATCCCTGGAATCCCTGGACCACCAGGTCCATCTGGATCAAAGGGTAAAGATGGCCGTTGCCATCCATCTGACTGCATGAGTGGACCTGTGGATTACAGTCCTAAGGGCCCACAAATGAAAGGGCCCATGTACTAGAGAGAGATGAATGAGAGTGAGGGGGAAAAAGGTGGGTAAGAAATAGGGGAAAAAATTACAAGAGCCAAAGATCAACTATACCAAATCTGCCTGCTATGTGCCTTTGATGTGATGGAGAACCGATGGAGCTAAAGAGCATTTTTGTCAATATAATCATGGCTGGGCCAGATTGGTTTATAAGCTATTTCAAAAAGGTACCCAAAATGTTCCCTGCAACTCCAAGTGCTAATGCGAGTGAAGCCTCTTTCTCAGAGTTCAACTTTCTCTTAACAAAGCTTGAATGAAAACTCCTGCATTAAGAACCCTGAACACAAAGAGCATTCCTTACTGGACTATCACTACCTTGAACATATGATCTGTGCTTCATTGGCCGCGATGATGTTGTCTCTCTAAAGTTCAGCTATTAAGCTGGTTTCACACTGTTCCCAGAAAATTCACAGCTGTGATTTTAAACACATTCTCTTTGATGCGGTACGCCCAAGATCATCTAAAGTTCAAACGCTTTCAACTTTTGCGTGACACTTTGCTGGGCACAGCCATTAGCGGGCCAGGAGGCATGGTATTTTGCTCAGAGAAAGATGGAAGAACTAATAAAATGTCTTCTTCCTTCTCTCCAGAGAGCAGCATCCACTTTTGTGCCCAACCCAGCGCAACACTATCCATTTGTCACAACTGCATCATCACAGTTTGAAGCCAGCTTGATTCTTTGCCAATGTTTACTTTTTTTGTTCCATCAATTTAGTACCGTAATGCTTCTGCAAATCATTTTCATCATTGTTTTCTTGGGTTTTTGTGGTACTGTAGCTGATGAATATTGCGCTTTTTTTTATTGCCTTCATGCCCCAAACTGACTTAAAAGTAATGATCTCAAATTTGATTTGAACCAGATTCTAAATTTTGGAACTTGCCATTCTCCATTGTCCTAGCATTATGATGTAGCTTGATGTAAAGGCACAAATGAGATATAATTATTCCTGTTTTCTTTGAGGCCTTATGTTGTACATATTTGTATTTATATGTAATGGCTTTTTATAATACATTTTGAACAGATTGGCATGTCGGCATTTCAGTCCTTCTTTTTGCGTCTCAGATAATGTGGTATTTGTAATAGCGCTTCCGAGATAGATTTTTGTAAATTGGTTGAATTTAAATAAATCGAAGTTGATAATAACTTTAATTGCATATTTCAGAGACCGTCATATTTATTTGAGTTTTATGTCAGGTGTCTCTCTTTGACCTTGTACACTGACACATTCGAGACCTCTGCCACTTTATATATTTTTTAAACTTGAATATTTTTTTTCTGATATAGTCAACCACTTTCAGGTTAAACCGAATGTTCCTTCTAGATAAAGATTCATTTGCTTTTGACATGCGCTCATCAGCTAGAATTTCCTTCGCTCCTCGTCCATCGTGAGAAAGCCACGTGCTTCAAACACCATCATCTACGGTTTTGAGTTTTCATTTCATAATCTAAAAGCTTTTCTGATCCCATGCCATTCAGCGTGTTGCTGTGTCAGCCAGGCTCCGACAAGATCCATTAACCATCAGCACTTTATCCTCTCTGTCAGACCTTCAGCTTCTGTGTGTTTCTGTACTTCTGTACTTGTATATGTGGCTGTCAGATGACCGGATGTCCTCACATATGTAGATGAATTTCTATATTATCCACTTATGAGGATTATTGAGCTTTTCCTCTCTTCGAAAATAGAAAGTCAAGATGTGTGATTTATTTTAGGACTGAAAAAAAAAAAACGTCACGTGTGAGTAACGGTCAGCGCATGGTCCTTACAAGTACAGCAATACAGGAATGTGTGTGTGTGTGTGTGTGTGTGTGTGTGTGTGTGTGTGTGTGTGTGTGTGTGTGTGTGTGTGTGTGTGTGTGTGTGTGTGTGTGTGTGTGTGTTTAAGAGAGAGAGAGTGTGTGAGGTAATGTGGTTTGTCAGATTGTATCTAACATGGTACTACTTAAAGATGCACTATGTAAGAATACAATGTAATAGCTTTATTAGCTTTATTTCCAAACTTGTTTTTATAGAAGATACCATCAAATTTATAGCTCTAATAAAATCTGTGTGTAATATGTTATAAATCCTTTTAATATTAGAAATCAATGAAAATGAAATTAATATAACTATTTCTGGAAATTCAAATGAAATATGCTAATATTGTCTTATGTTAAAACTCGAAACTTAAAATTATTGCATAGTGCATCTATAAATCCATCCGTTGTGCCATTAAGGCCACCATCGACTTTGTATGGTTCTTCATATGTTGAGTTTCTAGTGAAATTAAAGAGATGGCTAAATTTACATTATTATAGCTACCAAAGGTTTTTGATTGACAGTAAACATCTTTGATTTTTTTTTATTCTATTTTATATGCTTTATAATAGCCTACAAAAAAGCAATTTAAAAAAATGCCACCATTACATATAGATCCAATTGTGTCATCAATGTGTTAGCTGTTTGTGTGCAATTTTTTTTAAAGAAAACTAAGAAAAGCAATAAAGTTCTTTTTTTAAAGCAGATTGTTATGGATTTGTTCATTGAAATGCCAACTGTAGCCATCCAAGCATTAATGTCTATTGATCATTGTAGAGGTTGGGAAAGTTCTGGAAGTTTCTTCAGCAGCTCTGAAAGTACAGTGTTTCTGAAAGTAATTTGATTTTAATTGTTTAATTTTTTCCCCACAAGAAGTAATTAATAATAAATCATTTGTTTCTAATTGTTTATACTACTTTCACCAAGCAAAGTCTAGAATGTATGATATTTTATGGATTTATATTCGTAAATATTCACAACCGTATTGGAATTGTAAAAATAAAAACAAAAACAAACAAAACAAACAAACAAAAAAACACCAAGTACAGTATGTGCAAGAAGACTCCATTGATCTGTAGGTATGTCACAACAAGGATCAAGTCAAGAGTCAAGAAGCTTTTATTGTCATTTCAACCATATATAGCTGTTGCAGTACACAGTGAAATGAGACAACGTTTCTCCAGGATCATGGTGCTACATAAAACAAAGACAGGGCTAAGGACATGTAAGTAGTCTTAGCCACATAAAGTGCAACTGTGCAACCTGGTGCAAATAGTGCAGGACAAGACAAACAAGACAGTGCAGGACAAAAGACATTGCAGGACAAAAAACAGTGCAGACATAAAGTTACAAGTCAATACAAAAAGTACAAAAAAAATGCAATACACAAAAGACAATAAACAGTAACAGAAACAGCACAGAACAACCAGTGTAAATACTGAATGTTCAAACAATATTTCGTGCAGTAACATTAGAATGAACACAGTTTCTTAGCAGCAGGTCCTTTGGATAATATATAGAGTTGTGCAAAAAACAGCAAATGACTGAAATATTGTATAGTATGTGCGTAATGGCTGAGATATTGTACAATATGTGCAAGAACAGCTGAAAGGTTGGACAGTATGTGCAAAAACAGCAGAAAAGTGTGCAAAACAGTGTGTGTTTTGTAAGGGTCTGTGCAGTCCATACAGATGATGTGTGTGTATGTTGTGCTCAGTATAGTACAGTTCAGTTATTGAGAAGTCTGATGGCTTGTGGGAAGAAACTGTTACGCAGTCTGGTCGTGAGGGCCCGAATGCTTCGGTATCTTTTTCCAGACAGCAGGAGGGTGAAAAGTGTGTGTGAGGGGTGTGTGGGGTCATCGACAATGCTGTTGGCTTTGCAGCGTGTGGTGTAAGTGTCCATGATAGAGGGAAGAGAGACCCCAATGATCTTCTCCGCTGTCCTCACTATCCGCTGTCGGGTTTTGCGATCCGAGATCGTACAGTTCCCAAACCAGACAGTGATGCAGCTGCTCAGGATGCTCTCAATGGTCCATATGTAGAACATGGTCAGGATGGGGGGAGGGAGATGTGCCTTTCTCAACCTTCGGAGGAAGTAGTGACGCTGCTGGGCTTTCTTGGTGATGACGCTGGTGTTGAGTGACCAGGTGAGGTTCTCCGCTAGATGAACACCAAGAAATTTGGTGCTCTTGACGATCTCTACAGATGATCCGTCGATGTTCAGCAGAAAGTGTTCGCTCTGTGCTCTCCTGAAGTCCACAACCATCTCTTTAGTTTTGTCCACATTCAGAGAAAGGTTGTTGGCTCTACACCAGGCAGTTAGTTGTTGCACCTCCTCCCTGTATGCTGACTCATCGTTCTTGTTGATGAGACCCACCACGGTCGTGTCATCGGCAAACTTAATAATATGATTCGATCTGTGCATTGCTGCACAGTCGTGAGTCAGTAGAGTGAACAGCAGTGGACTGAGCACGCAGCCTTGAGGAGCTCCAGTGTTCAGTGTGGTGGTGCTGGAGATGCAGTTACCAATCCGGACTGACTGAGGTCTCCCAGTCAGGAAGTCCAGGATCCAGTTGCAGAGGGAGGTGTTTAGTCCCAGCAGGCTCAGCTTCCCAATCAGGTGCTGAGGGATGATTGTATTGAATGCTGAACTAAAGTCTATGAGCAGCATTCGTACATAAGTGTCTTTATTGTCCAGATGGGTGAGGGCTAAGTGGAGGGCTGTGGTAATGGCATCATCTGTGGAGCGGTTTGGACGATACGCGAACTGTAGGGGGTCCAGTGAGGGTGGTAGCTGGGTCTTGATGTGCCTCATGACGAGCTTCTCAAAGCACTTCATAACCATGGGTGTGAGTGCAACAGGACGATAGTCATTGAGGCAGGACACTGTAGACTTCTTTGGGACAGGAACGATGGTGGTAGTTTTGAGGCACGTAGGAACAACGGCACTGCTCAGGGAAATGTTGATGTCCGTAAAGACATCCGCTAGCTGTTCTGCACATTCTCTGAGCACCCTGCCAGGAATGTTGTCTGGTCCAGCAGCCTTCTGTGGGTTAACTCTGCATAGAGATCACCTCAGGTCGGCCGAGGATAGACAGAGTACCTGGTCGTCGGGACGAGGGATGGTCTTCCTTGGCGTAACGTTGTTCTGTACCTCGAACCGAGCGTAGAACTCGTTCAACGCGTCTTGGAGGGAGGCGTCGCTATCACAAGCAGGTGAAGCTGTCTTGTAGTTTGTTATCACCTGTATGCCCTGCCGGGCTGAGTCCTGACAAAGTACAAGATATTATTTATTATGCAGAAAATTCTCTAATTAAGATAAGATATGTTCTTGAATGTTCTTGAAACAGGTGAACCTTATCCTGTTTATATAAATTGTGGATGATTCATTTCGTTTTCAAATTAAAGCACTGCAGATTTTTTGCTGCCATTTTGTTCTCTGTTTGTGTCGTCGTCATTCTAAAAAATCAAAACACAGTGATGTCTATTAGCAGTACATCAGGCATCTACCAGTCCTATTAATAGCTACTCTGTAAATCAGGGTTTTTCAAGATCATCAATGCACAATCAGAAATGATGAAAAACAAGCCAAGCAACATTAATGTTCATAGTTTATTTAACAAAAACTGTTTTGAACATTTCGTTTGCATTAATAGTTTTCCCTATTAATCCCCCTAATTTTGGCCACAACCCAGCAAACCCCATCATATTACCAGCTACCAGTATTACCAACCCAGCAAACTCCATCATATTACCAGCTACACTACACTACACCACACCAGCTACTGGTGTTCATTGTGTATTTGTGTGGGATACATTCGGAGAAAAACACTATTTTCCCTCTTTTGCAGCTTTTTTCTAAATTTTTGATCCCAATTTAAAATTTTGTTTTTTTTTTTATTTTGAAAACTTTGATTTTTTTTTTTATTTTTTTATTTTATTCTCTTTATTACAATTGCAAAGAATAAGCTTCTTCCATTGAAGACAAAAAATACAATTACTTTCTATTTTAGTTGTACTTATGTTAGAAGCACATGAATAAAATAAGGTTTTGGTTGAATGTTGCATATTGGGATGATGTTACACAGCATTTTTGCCCAAACCTGCAGAAAACTGTCATCTTTAAAATTTTCAGGCTCATCTGAATATCATGGAATCCTGGAGGGACTTGTGGCATTGTGTTTAAATGGGGAAGGAGGATTCCACAAAGATGGCATTTTAGGGTTTCAAACTTATATGTATGAAGTTCAGTATTTACATGGATTAATGCTTGAATCACATTTGGGAATCCATCTTGCCTTACCAAGATTGGCCTTTTTTCTATCCTTCAGTATAATACAGTATGTTTTTAGGTCCACTTACATTTCTTCACTTATCTTGTCCTCATGCAGCAAGGCTCATCCAAACGCCCCCAAGGGTTGTACTGATTAAAGCTGGTTATTTTACACCATGAAATAAGGCTGCATATCTAAATGGATGCATTTTGTTTATTTTCTCCAGGAAGAATATGGAAAGAGATTATGAAAGTGTCCTCTATATTGAGAAAGGAAATGTAGTTGAGTCTATGCACTTTATGTTCTTTCTGTTTGCAGAATTTCACAAGATGCAGAAGAACATTCAGTCTTACAAAAGGTTCCTCTTTATTGATTAGATTTTCATGTACCATGAAAAGAGAAAGTGTTTACAGATGAACCAAATAAATAGGGTGTTTTTGTAAATAATCAGTTCTTGATTATTTATAATCTTGATCAGTTCGGAGTGCTGATTATATTAAATTCAGGTTCCTGTCCATATTGTAAACCCACCCAATTCATATTAGTACAAAATTAGCACACTTGCATCATTTACAAAGATTTACAGTACTGTTAGCTGGGCAAAGAGTAGAATAGGTTTATTTCTAGGCTCACAGAAGGGCGTAATGTACACAGCAACTATAAGCTTAAAGGAATTTCCATGAGGTTACTAACAATAAGTTACAAAATTAAACACTATTGTTATGGGATTTTTATTATTATAATTATTACTCTTGGTAAATTTTCAGATGAAGTCTTAAACATTTCCTGTTTTATTAATGATTTTTTTTTTTAGAATCAAACATATGTAGTGACCACTACCAACAAGAAATGGCACCAAGGCACCAAGTAGATTTCAGTCTCTGAGTTACAGATGCCCGTGGATCTGATTGTAATCTTGATATCCAAATGATGGCATTTTCACATCTCGTTGCACTCAGGGTGGGACGGCGACGAGCCTAGATTACAGTTTTGATGAAACCTAGTCACCACTTTTTCATACACACACACACACGCACCAACACACACGCATAAAAAAAAAAAAACTGTAAAGTCAGCCACTCAGGACTGTTGCACCATGCTGGTGTCCCAGGAAGGAAAGGGCTGTGTGTTTGTCTTCTGATGTTTCAAGGCATTAAGTGGACGGTCCCTTGACTGTGCCAGCTTCCTGGAGTCGTGGGGATGTGTAAGCTGACGCTGCCAGGCATGCGGCCATTTCACAGAAGCCAGGAAGGCCAGTAGGACCTACTTTTCCAGGATAACCTGGTTGACCTGCTGCACCCTGAGGCCCTCTTTCTCCCGGTTTGCCGTCTCGTGCAACTCCATCCAGACCGGGAGGACCTGAGGGAGAACAGGACATTCAGTTGTCTTAACATATAAACAGGTGCCTTTTTACTGATTAAAAAAGCAGCATTTCTTCAATGCATGCCTTATGCATGAATTTCTTTGGTATTTATTATTATCTGTGTATTATATTATATATTTATCTAACATATTTATATATAACATTTTTTGTTTAGTGTTTAGTGTGCAAAATATTCATATCTGTATTTAAACTTGAAGTGGTGTGGCTACATCGATGCCCCCAAACACTCTGTAAATTCTAGCTCTATGAATCTTTTTGGCATACAGGTGGTGAAATAAATTTTCACTAGGAACAGCTGGCTGTCCTTAAACAATATCTACCTCTAACTATGTACATAAACTGTACTCTATTATATTCACATCTGGTGCCTGGGAATGCCACTTAAGTACACTGAACACAAGTCATGTTCATGGAACCACGTGTCCAGGAAAATACTCAAGTATAAACAGGATGTGGCATTCAAATGATAGTTAGTAGATAATTGTACCAATGAGTGCCAAGAATACTAACACTTAAAATTAACAACAAAAAGGTCTAAAAGTGAGTTTTTCTTGTTATTTTCCACCAGAATGGGTTTCATGGTATTTTAATGCAGTAACCTAATGAAGAATGATGTAGTCATCGATAGAGACCTCATGTTTTTTTATGGATTTACCCTGTTTTGTTTACAAATTTATGTCTAGCGTAGCTATTCTTTTTAATATTTGCCTTTTTTGATTTTCTTGGATTTGTCAGCTTTGTTTCTCTTATAATACTACCTTTAAGGATCAACAAATAAGAGCTAATACATATTCCCTGAAACATTAGTAATAATTTTACCTCTGTATAAATATACTGCAGATAAATGTTTATATTTTTGGAATTTTCTCAGGAATGAGCACAACATATATTTTCCTTTTCATTTGCACCAAAAATAAAATTTACCTGGAAAGCCAGGTGGTCCTGGTAGACCTGGATGAGGGCGACCAGGGTCTCCTGTCACTCCTTTTAGACCTTTCTTTCCTGTAAGATAAAGAACAGAGATGACATCAACAATATGATCTGACATTACCTCAGCTGTGGGATAACTTTAAAAAAAAAACACACTACTCATAGATATGAACATTAGTATGAAAAGAAGTAAAAATTTGAGGAAGAAAAAAAATTTACCTTTAGGGCCAGTGTTCCCGATTTGGCCTGCAGCTCCAATCATGCCAGGGATGCCTCGGGTACCAGTAGGGCCATGGTTCCCCTGAGGTCCTGGAGGTCCAGGACGACCTGGAGGACCTGGTGGTCCCATTACTCCTGCTCCTCCTTTTACTTCCCTCTTAGCGCTCACTGCTAAAGCAGCTAACTTTTCTGGTGGGAATTAAAAAATACACAATCAAGTGGTCAGTGTCTTAGTATCAATTAAATTCTGTGCATTGTTCATGAAATTTAATATTCTTTTGCAGCAGGGTAAACAACATTATGTCTGTGATATTGAGAGTACACAAATCTCTTTAGCCCTCTTTACAGAAATTAGTAACATTTACTGTATTAAAATTAAACATGCATTACACACATTTATTGATTGGTTCACATATTAGTTTCATACAACAAATATATATTCACCTATTTACCTTCCCTCTAGCATTTTAAACCATATTATGCTTCTTAGGTTGTACATAATTTATTGGAAATATGTATAAATATCAAACATTACTATCAAAAAGATTAGTTCATGTTTGGTCAGGACCAATCCTATGGGACGATGTTTCTTTAGTTCCCCACTCAGCTTTAGTTCCTAACTAGAATTAATTCCAACTTACACAGTTCCAATTAGTACAATAATTTAAAATTAGTTTCATTTTACCTTTCATTAAATGTGTATATTGACATTATGAAGAAAAATAAAGTTAGGAAGCAAGTAGAGATCATTGATGCCTCTGGTGAGTGTTCATAGCTGGTTCAGTTCATCATGCTTTGATTTTAAGTTAATTCTTTGACTTGGCTATCAGCTATTAAATACAACATCCAACTGTTTGAAAGAGCTGCAAAGAAGAAGGCCTTCCTGAGAGTCATTCCATCTTTACAACTGGAATTGTGTGTTGTGATCAGATAAGAGCAAAATCAAACCTTTATCCCATGCAGCACCTGACACTTGCTGAAGAGAAATATATAGTGTTGGGTAGCTGATGCTTTGGCTGTCTGTTGTTTTTACAGATATATGGTCCAGGGAAGAATCTTGTGAAGATTTATTGCATCATGCATTCTGCACCTAGATATTTCACCCCAAAGCCTTACTTGCCTCTGACATCATGTAGATGGATAAATATATATGGATCTTTCAAGAAAAATGATGAACGTAAACATACATCAAAACCAAGCAAGACCTAGTATGCCAGAGAACAAAATCAGTGCTTAGCAATAGCTATATCAGGGACTGGATGTTAACATGCAGACTGAATTGAAAACAAGTCCATGTGCTCAATGTTAAAAAAAATCTTTGAAGTGTTGTGTGTGTGTCAGCATCCAAGATTCTTTAAAAGCGTCTCTGAAATTGTTAGACTTTACAGGATATACTGAATATCTGGTAAGAATTGTAGTTCAAAAAGAACAGGATTCATATACCGTTTGCATAGCTTAGGATGTAGTGTTGACTGGTTGCAACTGATTTATTTATTTATTTATTCTTCATTTTCTACTGCTTATCCGAACTTCTCGGGTCACGGGGAGCCTCGGGCGTCATTGGGCATCAAGGCAGGATACACCCTGGACGGAGTGCCAACCCATCGCAGGGCACACACACACTCTCATTCACTCACGCAATCACACACTACGGACAATTTTCCAGAGATGCCAATCAACCTACCATGCATGTCTTTGGACCGGGGGAGGAAACCGGAGTTCCCGGAGGAAACCCCCGAGGCACGGGGAGAACACGCAAACTCCACACACACAAGGAGGAGGTGGGAATCGAACCCGCAACCCTGGAGGTGTGAGGCGAACGTGCTAACCACTAAGCAACCGTGCCCCCTATTTATTTATTTGTTTGTTTGTTTGTTTGTTTATTTATTTATATTTTGTATTATTATTATTATTATTATTATTATTATTATTATTATTATTATTATTATTATTATTATTATTAGTGTAAATGTATTTTAAAACACACACACACACACACACACACACACACACACACACACACACACACACATATATATATATATATATATATGTTTTTGATTAAATATATTAAATAAAATATTTTGCAAACACATTAGTATTAATTAACTTTTTATTGTTATCAGTCAGAGATATATATTTTTTTAAATTCATAACCTAATAAATGCTGGTCTCAAGGTATGAATACTGAATACTTTCTGATTCAGCTCATGTCACATAAAAGCACTTATTCTTTCAACCACATGACATGGTAATAGAGGTGAACTTAGGCTGGTGTCCTTGAAAGTTCTTTGAGCAAGAGTTTCTGCTTCGTGTTAGATAGCTAGACTGCCTACAGACAGATCACTCTAGGTTGGAGTTATGGAATAGCAATAAGGAGACAGTAAGATGGGGGTAGGGGCGCAAAAATTCATCTACATTCACCAAAGAGAGAGAAATGTAAATTTATAGAAGTTAACTAGGACGAAAGAGGAGCTTCAGACATGGTTTAGAAATTTTATAACTCTGCATAAGGTGTAGATACTGTATGAATAATATTGGATAATGTAAGGTTTTATTATTCTGCTTATTACTGGATTGGTGATACAGTAATAATGCTGAATTGTAGGTTAGTTTGTGTGTTGAATATTGTCAACTAAAAGAACTTAACTATAAGGCTTTGTATAATTTTATTAAAGAGAATATTGTTTCTCAAAAGCCAAAGTCAGCTATGCCCAATGTTTATAATGTTAAAAAAATCAAATGGTTTATCTTGGTCAAAGCATAGGTGTTAAGATAACGTTGAGCTGACCAGGTATGTCAACATACTGTACACACACTGCCAAGATGTCTCAGTGGCCCAATCTAATCATCATCGCTGCTGGAAAGATGGCATCTGTACCTTTCACAAGCTGTTTGTTGTTCTGTCTCAAAGTGTGTGTGTGTGTGTGTGTGTGTGTGTGTGTGTGTGTGTGTGTGTGTGTGTGTGTGTGTGTGTTTGTGTGTGTGTGATAGAAAGCCAAAAGCGGGTATAACGTTGAAATGATAAGAGCTAACAGAAGTTATCATGAGTCAGCTGTGGTCATCTCAAGCAAAATAGGACAAGCTTATACACTCTGAGTAAACTGAGAATGAGGGAGGAAAAAAAAATCCAAAATAGATGGGGAAAAAATAGCTTCCGTCTGCACTATTTGTGCTGTTTGGCAGCCTAGATATCCCTCAGGAGTGATGAGTTTCACATTAGTTCATTTCTATGGATACAATGCATGGATTTACAGTACAGCATGGATTCAGGCTTCATTCATTTATCCTTCCTGATCGCAGCTGGTGTAACGTGCAGCGCAGGATAATCTCATGTTTTCAGAAATGATGATACTCACCTTGTAGCATCTTCAAGACCACCTCAATGATGTGTTGATCTGTGAAATCACGACCCTAGAGAGAGAGAGAGAGAGAGAGAGAGAGAGAGAGAGAGAGAGAGAGAGAGAGAGAGAGACATACAGATTAGTATTAGAAGGGTTACTGTAAGAATGTGCTCTGTATCCTGGCAGTTTTTAGCGAATATATTAACATCATGACATTGAATTCAAACGCCTGAGCTCTTTATGAAGAACTTTTCCAGTATTTGGTGCCAGAAATCAGATTTTAGTCCAATTCCTATAAAAGATTCCCTACATGCTACATCCTACTATATTTCTACTTATCTACAGTACATATGCGAAAAACTATTGTTTTTTTCCACATTACTACTAAATGTTAAAGAAAAGCATATAACACAAAATGAGCTCTCACTTTGATTATCAGCATCATCCATGTCCCTTTCTAATTATTTACTATGTTTAATTCTAACACGGTTCATTGCGAATATCGGTGAGAAAATAATCACTGACTCGTTCAGTCGATTCTGTTAACTACACTTTTTACCATTTGAGTCATATTTAACTAGTGAAAAACGATGAATTTTGAGAAAAGCATTGAATGACACTGTAGCCAATAAAAAAAACATATCAAGGGCTGATAAAGAATTCCAGGTTGATGAGTGCCAAATAGATTTCTGTTAAACGAGAACACGTGAACTATTAATACAGTACAGTGTTAATTGTTATTTCTTGACATCTAACATCAATATTGACTACTGCCCACTGTATTCTGTTTTCCCTACTGCTTTAACCAAATCCTAACTTTGGATATAATCTTTTTTTTAAACAAAATACGCCACTGTATTCATTTCTGGTCAAATCATATCACGCAGTCCTAACTTTTGCTCATGAATTAAATCTCCGTCTCACTGCCGCAATGCCAGATTGCACTGTGATGAGTGACTGTTACTCACAGCTGATCCCTGTATTCCTGGCATGCCGGGTGCACCTCTCACTCCATGGAGGCCTCGTGGTCCAGGAAGACCAGAAGGACCCAGGTCTCCAGGTTTTCCAGGATCGCCTGTAGGTCCGTTGTGTCCTGGATCACCCCTCACTCCTTGCTGTCAGTGAAGAACAAAAGAAAGACTTGAGATGGACTGGAATAAGAGGTAAAATCTTCTAGGATGTCTTTATGTATCTCTCTAGATTGATATTTTAGATTTCAGTATGTATATTTATACCGTCACACTACTCATTTTTGAAATCAAAATTGTTCAAACGTGTTGATTAATTCAAAGAAATGTGCTTGTTTCTATGGTAACAACTCTGTCACATGGGCTTGTATGGCAGACAGTCTTCATAATCTCAGGTTAATAATAAACTTATTGTAAGCAAGTGTGTTATTTGGCAAAATGATGAAAGAGACAGGCTTTATAGAAGGAGTATCCAGTTTCAGAGCTTTATAACAGTCAGTAACATGACAAGTGGTGTTTTTTTTTTTGTTTTTGTTTTTGTTTTTTAGGCTTGTTAACTTCAAGACAGAGTAAACATACAGGCTACTGAGGGAATCACAGCTCACGACTGCTAATGTTCCAGAACATTATTGTAGATCAGTTTTAATTGTTGGCAAACGTCTGTGGTAAAAGCAAAGCAAACACATCAGGATCTGCACTTTAGGGTTTTTTTGCTGAGTATTTTTCCATAACAGCATTGTTTTGCACCTCGTATTATATTACACTGTATAATTCTGAGCTAATTTTTATATAAAATATATATGTTAATGAAAGATTCGTGGTCAATAAATAATTGTGGTATCGTTCAAAGTTATCAGTCAGTACAATACCAGTGAAAATAAGGAACATGATTTTTTTCCTCTTCTGTGTAATTCTGTAAGGAAATTCGGATGACGAATCTTCCAGGTGACGTAACATTTGACTTATATTCGGAATAAATATCGATGAATGTATATTTTTCATCATTTATAATAGATGACTCATGGAAAAAGGATAGTTTACGCATATGTTTTTAAATTTACACAATAATGTGAAGTATTTTAATATTTTTTTTCTTTTGAAATTCAAGGTAAAGTGGAGCTACGGTGAGCTGAAACATACATAGATGTTGTTGTGAGGGAAAATTTCCATGTGTTTAAAGTGTCTTTTACCTGCACTTTACTTTATATAGGTTCTGCTTACCTGTCCTTTGGGGCCGGGTTCACCAGACAGCCCCTGTTAAGCCAAAATAAGGTCATTGATATATTACACCTTGATATATATATGTACATGTTTTCCTTTCCTTTCCTACTTTTATCAGTTATAGTGAGATTTTACCTTTTCTCCCTTTTCTCCTGCCAATCCCTCTACCCCTGGATCGCCCTACATCACAACAACAACAAAAATAAATAAATTCAATATTAACACTCTGTAGTAATGTATTTCCAGGATTTCCATGATATTGTATGAAACATGGTGATTTTTTTAGATGAACATTTACTCACAAAGTCTCCCTTTGCTCCCACTTTGCCTTGGAATCCCTACAGAAAGAAGTAAGAGCAGATTGGACATCCATTACCAGCTGTAATGGCTCAGGGAGAAGCTTTTTATTGTACACAATGTCTTTGTTTAACCGGATACCACTCTAAATTATCAGTGGCGATGCTCAATAGCTTGCATTAAATGGCCAGTATATTACAGATAAAAGGACAACAAACATTAAAGTGTCCATAGGCAGATATTTCATCTTTGAGGAAGCGAATTATTTGACAAACCAGGGCATAAATTACCCAGAATATAGAGAAACATCTCCTGGTGAAAAAGGCAGGGCACAGCTCTGTGCATGCATGGGGTAATAGTGCCACTGCATGGTGTAACATCTAACTGCAGCACCAAAAGTCTTAATGCTTTGGTCACTCACCTTATCTCCTTTGGTTCCAGTAAGGCCTTGAGGTCCTGGGATCCCGATTGGCCCGCGTTCTCCTTTAATTCCCTATAAACAGTTGCAGAAAAAAAATCTTTGTTAAATAAAAAAGCAGGATTTATTTATTTTATTTTTTTTTTAGAAAAAGATAATGACTGCCGAATTTGTTGGTATATTAGTGACTTACAGGCTTGCCAACGATTCCCTGAAGCCCAACAGGTCCTCTCTCACCCCTGTCACCCTGATAAGAAGAGCGGCGGTACAGACAGTCAATAAATTTCAATATTATTTTATTTATATACATTATTTTAAATAAACAGATTTAATTCATCATAGGTTAAACTCATCAATATTTTCGATTGCTTTGAAACATTTTGAGCATGTACACGTAACCTATATTAAATATAAGCCTATGTCTGAACATTAAAAAGCTTGTTAGAGAAACTTGTCACCTTTGGCCCAGGAACTCCGGTCATACCAGCTTCACCTGGTGGTCCTGGCTCACCCTTGGAAAGAAATACATGGGTCAGTAGAAGAGAAACATAAAGAGGAAATGATCTGTTGAAAAATAGGAAGTTATACCTGAGGACCAGGAGCACCAGACATTCCTGAAAAACCTCTAGGTCCTGGCTCACCCTAATAAATAAATAAATAAGAAAAAGAAAAAGAAACAAAAATCATTTAAGGTTTTCTCATTTTCTTGAAAATATGGTATGTGTAGGAAGCTTTGTGCAATGGAAATTGGAATGAACTGAGTTAGTTGCATGTCACCTTCGCACCCACACCACCCTTGGTGCCAGGACTTCCAGGCAAACCCTAAAGAACAACGACAACAAAAAAAATATCAGAAAAGGTCAGAATGATGTGAGACCCGAGACACCGTGAGGATCACTCGCACAAGACGCAGAGCAACAGTCTGAGAGTAGACAGTGATAACTTGTGTTCCTTCAGAGGGCTTCTCCATTACGCTGGCTGCTCAGCTCAGTGATGGTGTGGATAATACCCAGCATGCTCCATTACTCCCAGTCACCAGGAAAAAGAATCACATTTGATGATGATGAATTGTTTGCACAGAGACAGAGGGAGAGAGAGAAAGCAATTTCAAGGTGGTATAAATTCTAAAGTAATCAGACAACAGGGGTCAATTTGGATCCGCTGTACAGAATACAATGCTTTCACTTTTGGTTAATTATTTCCTTCTTGGGTTTTTTTTGTTTGTTTGTTTTTATTTTGGATTTTTTTTTTTTTTTGCTTTTGTAATTGTTACAAGTGGGAGAGGAAAACACAATGCAGAGTGACTTTGTGAGTACGTGAGATGAGTGGAAATGTGTATCCTTGGGCATGCGCTGACCGATATTGCCATGTTGCAGAGAAGTGAGTAGTGGAAGAGATAATAGCATACAGATTTAGAGCTGATTTATACATCTGAAGCAGATGTGTGTGTTTGCGTCACAACACAGAGACGGGGTTTAATCTCTACGGGTAATCTGTATCGAGTCTATGTATTGCGTATCTACGGTTTGTTTGTCAACACAACTGCATTCTGATTGGTTGGCAGGGAGGTGTGTTCAATTATATGCCAGGTTACATTGTGACAAGACCAGTTTTAAGGTTTCCAATTAATATTGTTCCAAATTATTTTCAAGTGGAAACAATAACATTTTTAAACGATAAAGTGTAAAGTCTTTGGACACATGTAAATAACATGAAAGTATGAAGGCAGACACTGATGTGAACAATGCTTTAGCATGCTTACTATAGACTAGGTACTTACTGCTGTCCCCTGGTGGCCTGGTGGACCAGGTCTTCCATTCTGTCCTGGAGCACCCTGAGCAAAATAATCAAACATATTTACAGAGAATTGTACATTTCGTGCAGATCTGTTTAAATATCAATAAAACATAGCAGTATTGTTGTCAATACCTTTATTCCTGGAATGCCAGGGGTGCCGTCTTTGCCATCAATCCCTGGGAGACCCTGAATTGTAAAGACAAATTTCGTTAGAGCAATGCGTTATGCATTGAAGAAAGTTTTTTTATGATTATTATTTTACTCACATTCTCTCCCTTCTTTCCAACTGCTCCCTGTAGTCCTCTGATGCCTTGGTCACCCTATTTAAAATAAAAAAATAATGCTGTTAATTAAAATGAAAGCTTAAATGTTTGAAGAATCCAGATTATTAGCACTCACCTTATCACCTTTTTCTCCAGCCTCTCCAGGAGAACCTCGAGGTCCCTCTTTACCCTAAGCCAGGAAGAACATTTAATGTTTTATGTGAATTTAGTTACTGAAAAAGTAAGAGTGAGACTAACAGCATTTGTAAACTTACAGGGATTCCAGGAAATCCAATGGGTCCAGAAATACCTTTGTATCCTGGAGGGCCCTAAGAGACATTATTGATAAAGTTATTTATGAAAGCATGGGAATAAATGTCATTTTAATCTGAATTGTGTTGGATCTGAATTAGTGGTTGTTTAAAGTCCTTGAAAATTGAAGATGTGTGTGTGTGTGTGTGTGTGTGTGTGTGTGTGTGTGTGTGTGTGTGTGTGTGTGTGTGTGTGTGTGTGTGTGTGTGTGTGTGTGTGTGTGTGTGTGTTAAAGCAATCTCTGCTCGCATACTAGCATTTAGGTAATAAACAGTAGCATACTGTATTACACCTGCATTGTTTTGCTAATAGAAATAATGGTTGCAGTGGCACATAAAAGAATCGGGGGAGATTTTATATGTACCTATAAAAGCTAGTGAGTGATATGATTCACATAGATGGGGATTTTAGACTCTTGTCTCACAAAGTTTTTGCACTGTTTTGTTTACTTATGTGCCTTTTTACACACAATTACATGTTTTACATTTATTGTAGGTCATGTGGTTTTATTGATTATGTATGATTTCCTAACTGTTCTTGTTCATTCTTTTAAAATACATTTTTCTCCTGTAGGTCATGTGATTTTATTGTTCAATCTGCTTTTTTGGTTCTTATGTAGATGTGGCTTTGTTTTTATGTGATTTTCTCTCTCACTCACTCACACACACACACACACACACACACACACACACACACACACACACACACACACACACACATACATATCTCACACACAACACATATCTCACACTATTTCACTTTTTTTTCTTTTTTTTTTTACATATGTCAGGTTTTTTCCCATGTAGTCTCATGTGGTTTTATTTTCAGCTGTGAATTTCTCAAAGTATTTTTAAAGCATTTTAAGATCATGTGGACTGATTGTATCACCTAATGTTTTTAACATAACTTTTTCTTATCTAGGTCACATGTTCAATGTGTCCAATCCTATGTTTTACTTATATGGCTTGTAGCTTAATTTTTCCCGTTTTATCTATTTTCACTTTAATTTCACTTGTAAAAAACACAATTCTAGATAAAATTTGTGTGCTTCTTCTGTGCAAGGGCATGGATGGTATTTGCTTGGTGTGCAATATGCCTTTCAGTGCATCATCTACACAGTTTTTCATTTTAGCAACAGTTGTAGGTGGTATATGACTCACCCTCTCTCCTTTGGGCCCAACCATTCCTGGATACCCTCTCAACCCTTGTGGACCCTGAAATATAAATACAGAAATGATAACAGAACGTTTACAGACTGTAAAAAAAAAAAACAACAACAATATGAGAGTTTAACATTGCCATATGTCAGTAGAACATAAATGAATACATTACTGGAGGGCCTGGTATTCCTTGCTCACCAGAGATCCCACTATCTCCCTTTATGCCCTGTGAAACAGATAAGCAGAGTCAGAAAATGAATCACATCCAGTTTATTTCCCATGCTTTATCATTTCTGCTACTTAGTAAAGCAAATGACAACTAAAATATTTCTGGCACAAAATGAATAAGGGGGGGGGGGTTGTTGATTGATTAAAAACACTTTAATTTTTTATTTATTAATTTTCTCATTTGAGTGGAGATTGTTTATTCTCCACTCAAATGAGGAAGCTTCATTTACATTTCATTTTACAATGCTCCAGCAAATCCAGTTTCAATCATTGTAATCTTTCTATTGATTTCCTTATTAGTCATTGATTTGCTGTGACACCAACAACGGATTGCTGTTCTCCTTCCAGTTAGACAATTTTCAGAAAAAAAAACATGTCTAAGGTTGGATATTAAAATTTCCAAGCAGGTCTCAGACACCACTATGCAGTACACTATAAGAGTAAAACCTGCACGTCCCTTGAGGTGGCCCTGCTGTCTGCGGGGTGCTCATTAAATACGATTAATACGGTGTAGCTTCTCTTCCCTCTTGTAGTACCTGACATCCTCCCATGCCTTTTCCACTGAGCCAGTCCTGACTGCTCGCACACACTACACAGATTAATGCTGCTGGTGTGCCTCTAAGGGCTTCATTAGGGCTAATCCGCTGGATGAATGAGTGGGTGTACGGCTGAGCATTTTGTTAGACCATTTGTTTGTTTGTTTGGAATGCAATCCATATATTATCTATGTGGCAACTCTTAGAATTCTTCAACAAGGCAGTTTAATTAGATTTTTTTCATTTGCCTGAGATATGCAGTAAAAGGAAACCCACGGTGTCTAATGCAATTGATTCTGCTACGTCCATAACAAGCAATCAGTCAAGCAGACACCATTACATTAAACCTAACATGAATACGAATCTTATTCTTGTACTATTCTTTTCTTTGTAGCCCCAGTTAGAATAGTCTATTTCTATTCATTGTTTTAAAATTAAACCCCAAGCTCTAAACCTAAAATACCTTTTCAGATGGTATAATATGTGTATTGGACCAGAATTGCCAAATAATTGGAATGAAATTTATTCTGCTCAATAGGTAATAGCAAACAAAGGGAAAGAGTAAAGTGCAGACAGTGTATCTATGAGGGACGGAACCTTTTCTGTTGTAAAATAAACTTTAAAGATTAGGAGGATGACATTGATTGGATGATGGTTGTACAAGGTTTCAGGTGATGATAAAAAAGGTGTATTGTGGAGATGGACCACAGGGAATCTGACTTTTTTTCAATGCCAAAACCTTTTGATCGGTGTGTGTGTGTGTGTGTGTGTGTGTGTGTGTGTGTGTGTGTGTGTGTGTGTGTGTGTGTGTGTGTGTGTGTGTGTGTGTGTGTTTGTTCTACAAATATAGTTGAGTGTATATTTTCGCTGAGACCTGGCAACCATGAATAGAAAAAAGAAATGTATTTTTGACTCTTGTTTGGATGTGTCTGTCAGTGCATATCTGTGTTCAGACAAGAAATGGATGAGATTTGTTTTCCACTTTCATTGCATCATCAGGCAAATTGCACTGTTTCTCTTTTCCTGCTTGACTGCCAATTCAATCAACCAAATCAATCAAGAGTCTGTCAGAAGAAACATAATTACCGATGACACCAGTTTAGCAAAACATTCTGCTAAACTTGACAAAACCTGCACATTCATTCCATTACAGACATTTATAAAGACATTCAATACTTTGTCAGACATTAAATAGTGTTGTATATTGTTTAGTGTAAATGTGTGGCAGGTTTTTGGCATTTTGACATTTTTCCTCAACTGAGATATTTTGCAGGTTTCTGACCAAAAAATAAAGTTACAGTGACAGAAGTGGAAATGAGTGGAATTATTATTCATTCAGACTGTCAAGTCAAGAGTCAAGATCGTGTCAAGACTGTGATATAATGTGAGCACATAATACATTTTGGCATTTCGTATCTGATTATAAACTGAATTTATTAGGTTTAGGGCATTTAGCTATTCAACAACCTGATCAAAACATAATATTCTCTGCATGAGGAAATCACACTGAGGTATTTTAGACACCCTGACTGCATTTACAGCTGCTTTTGTTAAACTAGCTTCTTATTAAGCCCACTGTAATTTTTGTACTATTTTAAAAGCAACATTTCCATATTGTTACATGGATTATATTGACAGTACTCATATTCATTCATTACTTTCACTGCATTTGGCAGACATTTTTATCTCATTTTTATACAACTGAGCAATTTTAGGCTTAAGGACCTTGCTCAGGGGCCCGGCAGTTGGTGGATCTGCTTGGGGTTTAAACTCACGACCTTCCGATCTGTAGTCCAGCACCTTAGCCACTGAGCTACCACAACCCAACTCATATATGAGGTGAAGTCCAGGATTTTTTCCTGCATGTTTTATCCAAATTAATTAAGATAAAAGCATTAAGAGGTGATAAATGTGTTGATGCACTAAAATACATCCAGGTTCAATGCACAACTGTAAACCAGAGAAATAACCTTATAGTGTTAAGTTATTAATGATTTGTGTCCTGTAGCGATTTGAAAATATAGATCTGGCTAGAACACAAATTGTTATTCGGGATATACTGTATATGCATCAAATGTTGAACTAAAACAAATCATCTAATGTTTGAACAGAAAACGCACATATCTACTATGCTGCACACAAAATAGTGTACAGTATTACACATCTTGAATACCTACTTGAGTATTTCAAGGAAGATTGAAACAACTTTTGCAGCTAGAATCTACTAGAAAATCAAGCAGACAAATACCGGCTTTCCAATGTTTCCTGGAGCTCCTAGTATACCAGCCCGACCTTTATGACCCTGTGAGAGCAAATAAAAATCAACCGAGTACATCAGTCAACCACTGATATACAATCTCAGTATTTATATTATTAGAAGTTTAAAAAATGTAATTCACAATTAAACAAGTCTTCAAACTAACTTACCTTCATGCCGTGCAGGCCTTGAGGACCTTTAGGACCAGGTGGACAGTTAGTTGGACACTAAAAGGGATAACAGATAAGTTAACAATCGATCCTTAATTAAATATTACATGTACACAATAATTCTCACAAAAGAGTATTTTCTCCTTCATAACATCCCATCTAATGGGGTGCTAATGGGAAGAAGCATTTGAAAGGATCGGTTTAATGGTGAGTCGTTAAATCCATTGGAAATCCCTGAACACTGAGATCATTAAAAGAAGTGCAGTAAGAGGAGGATTACATTAAAGCTCAAGGCCAAACAAGCATTTAAATACAATAAATAAACATAGCCATGTTGGCTCAAGTTCCAATTAAGACCTAATCTCTAAAAGACAAATACAACTGTTTTTTATTCATTATTATTTTGTCACAGATATAAAACTTGGGCTTCTGTCCTTTAATCAGGATAGCATGAGTTTGAATCGAGTTATATAGAGCAAAATTGGAAGAACTTTCTATATGTGGTGGAGGGCAGATGTGTTACAGTTTGAAAAGTATGTATTGGATTAGTGATAATGGATTGGAGCTCCCATAGTGAGCTAAAAGTGTTTGTTCCTTTTAGTGTTGTTCCTTTTCTAAAATGAAGCAAACATCCTGCTCTAATAGCAAGAGACAAATATATATATACTTCTGTTTACTATGGAATGAATCTTTTGAGTTTAAATGGTCAATTGTGAGACAATTGTTATACCATCATCAGTTTAATCAACCTGTGAGAAGTAAACTTCAAAATCCTTGACTGCTTCCAAATATATATTTCTTATTCTATTCTATTCAAGGCAATTCGATCATCCTTGGATGAAGCTACAGCAAAAACAACATCCCAGTAAAAGCAGTCTTGCTACATATAAATATAAAACCACAAATCATACGCTTGATATTTAACACACCCACCTACGCCATGTGATTGACAGTTAGGATCCTCCCACTGTTCTGAAGTGCTATGAAGGTTCAAGGCTTTCTAAAATTCATTTCAAGTTCTCAGAAGCATCTCTGATTAAACCAGGATTTAAACAGACAAAATGGTGTTTGAGAAATATTTGTATTTTTTTTTTTGTAGTTTTTTTTTTGTATTTTTTGTATTTGTATTTTTTTTTTGTAGTTTTTACTTTTACTTATATACTTCATCAAGCTACTATGAAAACAAAACTGCTTATTTTCATAATAAATTTACAAATGTATAATAAACCACCACACGGATGAATACTTCATTCTGATTGGTCAGTTGATTATAGGTTTGTAATGTATTGTAATGTAATATGTTAAACATTTTATAGTAACAACTTATACAGGGACTTGTACATTAACTTTTTTGCTTTTTTTTTACCTGTGTTGTTGTGTAGTTATTTGAAAAGGATCTCCAGCTGTGGGTTTACGGTATCTTATACTTTTAGAAAAAAGGAACGGCTGGTGAGGGTATGACCATACTAATATACTGTAGGTATTATAAAGTAATAGGTATGAGAAGCTAACTTGTTTTGTAGAATTTCCACAACATTAAATATAATAATAAATGAATAAACTTCAAAATGCAATTGTTAATTAAACAAATTAAATTATTGGCAAATTGCCGTGGTATAAACGGAATAAAACACTTTATTCCTCTGTTTGGCTTTCCCTTCAATGCTCCCAAGCCACATCCACCAACATCCACCAAACCACTCCAAAAGAATATCAGTTCACTAAAGCATCTGCTGTGAGAAATATGACCCAGCCGGATATTTCGACAGGTCACGATCTCAGTCTGTGCACCAGACATCCTGTGGTGTCAGTGCCATTGTATTAATGCACATTAATGAGCCTTATTCTCTGACATTCTGTCTATATTCATCATTGACCTTTTGCCTGTTCTGTATTAGTCTGATATTCCTGTCCTGAAAAACGCTGGCATGTTTTTTTGACTATCACTGCAGCTCTGGGGCAAAATAAATCTAAATTTTGTGATATTTCAGCCACGGAAATGTCAGTGTAATATCAATAAATTGCAAAGACATTTTTTGAAAGATACAACATCCACAAGACACGACAAAAACCTTGTAGTGCATAATTATACTTGGTAAATTTATAACATCCACAGGCAATTTGGCAGACTATCTATCTATCTATCTATCTATCTATCTATCTATCTATCTATCTATCTATCTATCTATCTATCTATCTATCTATCTATCTATCTATATATCTGTCTGTCTGTCTGTCTGTCTGTCTGTCTGTCTGTCTGTCTATCTATCTATCTATCTATCTATCTATCTATCTATCTATCTATCTATCTATCTATCTATCTATCTATCTATCATATATAATAATATAATAATATAATAATAATAATAATCTCACCTGGAAATCAGCACTGCCTTCTTCCAAACCCAAGAACTTCCCAGGTGGCCCCTGAGCGTGACAAAGACATAATGTACTTGAAAAACATGGATTCAAGGAAGGTTGCTTATTGCAGAGACACAAATGAATTTCATTCATAGCATTAATTCTTTTCACAAATAATCGTAAACCCGCATTTCAACAGGTGCACATCATAACACTCATAACACAGCTACATTTTTATTTAGTAAATTTTTGTGGTGACACGGTTCAAAGAAATTCTTTTTTATTTTTTAAATAAAAAAGAAATATTTAAAATAAAAAATAATAATAATAATACTTTTTCTATACAATTTTACATTATACATTTCTATTTTATACCTTTTTGAATTTTAAAATCTGATTATTTATTCATTTTCTATAGCAGCAGCTCTGACAGTAATGCTGTCTGATCATTCAAATCTCAGATTTATATTAACGTTATGGTATTCTAAGAAGGTGTCGTTTCTGTAGTAACAATGTACACAGGGACTTGTATGGCAGACAATACACATAAGCTAAAAATAAAAGGAATAAAAATGAAAAATGAAAAACTCAGTCATATGGTGAAGCTTAATGGAAGGATTTTTTTTTTAACACTAATGGAAGGAGTCTCCACTATCAGTGTCCTTCTTAGGAAGGCAAAAGGAACTAAATTGACATTCCACTACAACAAATTGATTATTTTTGTAGCAGGACAATCTGTTGTGTTTTATTTATTACATATACAATTAAGAATACTGTGCCAGTGGCCTCAGTGGCAGTACTTGTATGCTGACAGTAAACTAATCCTTTATAATACATGCATACATTTATTTAGTTATTTATTTTGCAGTAATACAGCTTTGGTATCGTATAATCACTTCAATACCTTATAACATTAGAAAAATTATGACTTACAGGTTTCCCTGGTGGTCCTGGCAAACCTTGTGGTCCTAAAGGTCCTGAAGCTCCCTGAGAATGGGAGAGAATATGAAAGCCATTATTAACAAAACTTAATGAAATGCAAATAGTGGCTGGAGTTTAATTAACCCTCATGTCCTGTTCTGTTTATTATTTAACAGTGAATATATGGATCATTGATCTTGGACATATTTTGTATAGTTGGAGATATACAGATGGTGGACAAATTAAAGGAAAATCCTAAGCAATTGTGTGATGAAACATAACAAATGTGGATTTTTCCAGACAGCAGTATCTTACAATTTACATACTATCATACCTTATGTATAAAAAGGCAACCTCAAATTTGGATCAAGATGACAATAAGATTCATTATAGAGGTGCAGTTGCAGGAGCGTCAGTAAAAAGACAGCTCAACTGGTTGTGTTTCAATATTAAAATCTGACTAAAGTATAATTTTTGGGAAAGACAAGAATACAGTAAGTTGGGATTCACTGAACATGCTGCTCATTCATTACTGCAATTTGTTCGGACAAAACAGCAGCGCAGCTGTACTTCAGGTGGCTGAAAATGTCAATGCAGGACGTGATCAGACTTTCAAGAGCAATCCATCGACAAATACACAGAGAAGAATCTTATAATAGCGTTGCAGTGCATAAAATGCTCGTTACAAAGATTTTTGAGAGTTCAGTGGTGCAAAAATCGTTAGAACTGGTCTGCAGAGATGTGGAAAAAGCAATGTGGTCAGATCCCCTAAGAGGGAAGAGTCAATACAAATGTCTTCTGACTGATCACCTTTAGTTTATTAGGAAACATTTCTATCCCGGTGAGAGTGGTCTCTTCCAAGATGACTCCACCCATGCTCAGGGCATGAGGACTCAATGAATAGGTATGAAAAAATGATATGAATCTAATGCTATAGCTTTCAGACTAAGCCGATCTCAACTTGATTGAGAAAGTGGAAAATTTAGGAAAATACATGTAATAGACAGCACTTTCTGCAAGAAAGGTGTTCATCCAGTTTAGTACTAGTGGCCCAAAACGCTACTAAGTCATGATATTAATTTTCCATTAACATTTATATTTCTCTACAAAATAGTGTTTCCAAATGGTGTACATGTATGAGGATAAAATGGAAACTGGAAGTCATGTGACAGGCTGGTATAAATACTTCCATATTTTAAAACCATAACTTTTATTAGTTCACACAAGGTAAAGTAAAGTATAATCTAGAATGTCCTGTCATGTGATTATAAGACACTGACTATAATATTGAACTCTTAAGAATGATTGAATAACTTGAAATCAAAGCTAGATTTATATACTATGGAATAATATTGTTATGATTGTTATGACCACAAGTCTCATCAGGTCAAGTGGTGGTGTTAATTCCGTATTATGTACAGAAGATGACCAACCTTGGGACCAGGAATTCCAATTTCCCCAGGAAGACCGATCGGACCTGCTGGTCCCTGAAGACAGAAGAATGAACAGACATGACAGTTAAGTCTTTGAACTACTTTTTCTACACAGCTTTGTTAAACTAATTAGTCTTCAAATGTCTCTACTGGTGAGTTCAATCCCCAGGGAGCCACAGAAATGCACCAAAGCAAGACCCTTAATCCTTGTCTACAGCTGCAAATTGGATATGAATCGATTCTATACCTATAAATTAGACAACTAAATATATATTAATATGCATCAGACTAACCCAGCTAAATAGCAATCTGATCAGCATTTTGTTTAACCACTACAAGACAATTAAATGGATGGGTAATTAAAACTTACGGGAAGTCCAGGAAGCCCAAGTCCCTGCAGGGAAACAGAAAATAAATAGAAAAAGATAGAAAATTAAAAATGATCCATAAATTTACATCTAGATTTAATGTAGATAGCTAGACTATGCAGTATAGTACTGTATGTCCAGATGAAATACTATGACACAGACTATTGCCTTGTGTTAAAAGATAGACAAATGAAATATTTCTAGAGTAATAGATTTTTTTTTAATAACCAAAGGTTGTATTCAGAATCCTCAAAGAAACATCAATAGATATACAAGATCTATATTCAGACTCGAGCTAACTGAGCTGAGGAAGAAGAAGAAGAAGATGATGATGATGAAGAAGAAGAAGAAGAGGAGGAAGAAGAAGAAGATCAAGCTTTTATAAATGGAATTTGCCTTTTATTAAAACAACATTACGAAACATGTAAAAAGAAATACAGTTTTATCCGAATTAAATTTGCTGCGAGATTCAAATAAACATTTAAACATGGATTAAGGTCAATTTCCAAGAACAATTTTAATCATGATAATCATGTTGACTTGACACTTTTTAATTTGGTGATACGAAATCTACCAACATGAATTGACAACATGGCTGTCAGTTTATTATGTATTTGACAGCCTAAGAACTATAAATATTAGATTATTAGAACTCTAGATGATGAAAAGTTTAAGTGCAAATTTACATTTATTTTGTAAAATATCCAAGATTACAGCCACATAACTATACACAAGAAGGCAGATATGTGAGCAGAGGAGTTATTCTGAAACATTTTTTTTAATAAAACAATTTATACGAGTGAGATATTAACTAATTATTTTATATATATATATATATATATATATATATATATATATATATATATATATATATATATATATATATATATATACATAAGGATTTTTTTTTACTTACATTTGGTCCTTGTGGCCCAGTAGGCCCAGGTAGACCCTGTGGAAATCAAGAAATAATTAATTATGATTAATTATTAGAAGTAATGCAAATCTATATAAAAATAATGTCCACTTGAAAATAATGTGTTCTATGTAATGATCTGGAATAAAATGCACTAAGGCTTTTTTCAATGGCCAATACTTTGTTACACATTTGAATAGTGAGTCTAAAATTTCAATAATGTTTTTTTTTTTTTAATCTATATTAATAAATATGTGCTGAAGAGCTGTCCGTAACTGCAAAACCCCTTTAAAAATTCCTATGTAAAACAAAATGGTAATTATTTGAAGCTCACTGTTAAACAGCCATTACAACCAAAATAGACAAGATGTATTTATCTACCTGTGACTTTAATGGCTACATACTGTACAACTTAAAGAAATCTGCCTTGAAACCATACTAACCTTTTGTCCAGGATTTCCACGGGGACCTCTTTCACCCTTTCCTCCAGTCAGACCCTGAAGAGAAAATATTTTGAATATAATTATATCTGTTTAGTAATGATCTATCCACAGGTATGTTTTAAGCCAATTTAAAGCTTTAATGTATAGTTAGTAAATAAATAAATAAATAAATAAATAAATAAATAAATAAATAAATAAATAAATAAATAAATAAGCAAGCAGGACTTTTTTTAACCTGTCAAAATAGCAATGAGATTACTTTGTAGTTGACACATTTTGACAGTTCGAAGTAGATTATCAGAGCAAATCCTTTTGACAATTCCATGATTCAGAGCATATGAGTGGGAAAGGTGATGTAGATAAGATCCTCTTGGTTTCATAAACCTGTACTCTGCATGTATGCCAAAACAACCATGATGTTCTATCATACAACAGAACAAACAAAAAAAAATCTTTGCTCAGATTTATTTTTCCTTATCGAGTCTATGTATAGTAAATTACGTAAGGTACATTATGGAAAATTCACACTGTGATAACATTTCAGTCTTTTCAGAGTATCACAGTAAAAGGACAACATGACACATATGACATGCAGTCATAGTGCAGCTATTTTATTGTTTGGTCATGAATATAAATTCATACATAACTTTATATAACTATAACCTATACCATTATTGTACTAAGTAACTATTTCAGATTTCACTGTTAATGTCACTTCAGTTTACAATCAAATCTTTAATCTAGTGCTGTTTCTTTTAAAAATTAAACATCACAGTGATGAGGATGGCATGTGACGTGTGATCAGGCATTCCCTGATCTAGGGATGAACTCACTTCAATTCCATCTTCCCCAGGAGGACCGTCTGGGCCCGGCTGGCCTGGATCTCCCTTCTGACCCTGCAAAGTGAATTACAGAGACAGATTAGATTTATCATGTGCAGAAATAGCCTACAGTCTGAAAAGGTTATATGAAGGACTCTCAACTCTAGGAGTAAAGTACCGTCGATATTCCAACAAAAAGAGCTTTAAAAAGAGCTTCTAAATGAGTCTCAGGGTCACTGCATTTAGAAAGTACTTACACGAGGTCCAGGAGGCCCAGGAGGCCCTTGTTCACCCTGAAATTAAAAAGAAATGAGACGTTTGAAAAAAAAAAAAATTAGACATTTAACCTTCCTAGCCTAGAAGCTCAGATATACAGGACTTGGTGAGATAAAAATGTAGGTAATAAAATTTCATATTGCGAATCAGATCTAATAATGTATGAAGAGTAACAGCTTAATATTGTGTAATTACATATGATTACATGTTCTAAGCTTCATCCAACATAATATATACTACAGTAGTAATATTATTACCAAGCCTACTATAAATATAGCAGGAGTATTTTTTACATATTATACAGTACATAAATCTATACAATAGCAATATTGAACTTTCAGATATGACCTTGAAATCTGTCAAAAAGTGTTGATAAATTCTCTTTAACTGCTTTCTGTAACTCAAAGGTTTATATGGAGACTGGCATATTCTGTGTTATTATTAAAAAAGTGAAGGAATTAGATAGGTTACAGACATAACTATAAATGGACAAGAAGTACAATTTGTATCATTCTAAAAATAATAAAAGAACTCAGTCTTTGGCAAATTGCTGTTTGCTGGTGTAAGAAGAATACATAGATTTCAAGTCATGTTACAGGAAAAGAATCACTGTAATATGTGATTGCAATGCTGTCCTGTCAGGGACATTAATATTATATTAATCTTGACTCGAATTATTATTATTATTATTATTATTATTATTATTATTATTATTATTATTATTATTATTATTATTATTATCCTCAAAACACTACACATTACACCCACAGAGTTTCATCATCAATGTTCAGCACCATTTATGTACTTAAAGACTCCGCCCACAAGCCATCATGCTCCGCCCTTCACTAAACACCTCCCCTTACAAGCACTCTATATATTTGTCATTAGCAACATAAACACTCTATACGAATATATAGGTGTGATATATATTTACTGATCTAGCCCATGGAATGATTTTATAAAAAAAAAGTTTCAAAATTATAAATTAAATTTGGACAGTAAAGATCTGCTGCTCTCTGTTATTTCCCTGGAAGGCAAAATAGAGACAAAATAGATAAATTGGAAAATGTAATAGTTTTTTTAGCGAGTTAAAATATTGACATATATCCTCTATTTCAGTTCCAGGTTGTAGAAAACAACCTACAAAATGTAGAAAAGTTCATGGGGGGGAATATTTATACAAGGCACTGTATCATTCAAATAAATAAATAAATAAATAAATAAATAAATAAATAAATAAATAAATAAATTTAGAAAACTGTTAATTAATTTTAATGAAATACAATCAAAATGTGATTTTCAGATAAATTGTGATAAATAAATGCACTTAAGACTTGTGAACCGATTTCTTTTTTCTTGCTTTAAATCATTTACAGCTCAGCATGCGCTATAATAATAATTGTTTCAGTAGATCTTAACATTTTCTACCATAAATAATGTTCATTTGATATCATAGTCACACTGCACACACACTGCACACACAATCTAATCTAAAGGCACATTAAGGTGACAGCTAAAACACCAACAGTGGACCCTTCTGAAGAACCGCTTGCTAAAATCTCATTAGAAATGTGTTACCACTCTGTCTGCTATTAAATAACCTCTGGGCCTCTGCACAGGATGACAGAAAGTATGTGTAGTCCTCTCTGAACCAACAGGACACTATTGTGAGCTTGTTTTCGTTTCAGGCGCCTTCTGTGGGGAAGATTTTGCAACTGCAAGTTGATGCAAAAACCTGAGCACACAATGAGCGTCTTTGTACGGGATCAGACTTGTGGCACCAGCCAGAGATCATGATACTCACATCGATGCCGTCGGCTCCGGGGGTACCTGAAGGGCCGGGGAGACCACGAGGGCCCTGAGCCCCGGGTGGGCCAGTCTGTAATGAGATTTGAAGAAATGTGAGTCTAGATATTCACAGCACTTTTATACATCCTACACAGTGTTTAGGTGTATATCAAAAATAAAATAAAATAAAATAAAAATTATATTTAGTTGTAAAGATCATAGTAATAACCCATGAAAAGAAAATGTATGGTTTTAAATGTATGGTTTAATAATTAATTAGCAGCAGCCTTACAAAGAGTGAAAAAAACAATAACATACACTGAAAATCTAAGTTAAGAATATATAAGAAACCCGCATGAGTAATCAGGCTAATAAATATCAATCAATTATATAAATAAATTAATCTAGGTACATTGATAATAGTTTGTGAAATTAAATACACTTTATAGTAATAACCGCTGAAAAGAAAATAAGTGTGGTGTTATTCGGTATCATTTATCAGCAGCAGTAATACAAAGGGGGGGAAAATATTAATATTACATTTTTTTGCAGATAAAAAAATGATTTTTTACAATAAAACTTTGGGTAATCATGATGAATATAAATAAATATACAAATAAAAAGAGCAAAACTAAATCAATGTGCAATTCAGTTTCAGTCGACGCATCGATTAACATATCAGAAAGATTCGATTCTATTCTGCGGATTCAGAGGTTCAACGTTATACTGGAGAAAATAAACACAGAGGAGGGAATGTGTACCAAGTATTCGTATGATCTCCTAACAGATCGGAATAAATGAGCAATAAATGTGAGTGCTCTGAAAAACTCAGTAACTCACTATTAAGAATGATTTCTTAATAAAGCGTTTCACTGTGTTACTCTTTTAAATGTAGCATAGAAGTGTCATTATCTGCTGAGTGCACCTTGAGGTTGTGTTGTTTGAATAAGGACCACTGAACAAAAGTCTGAAAGGAGTCCTTGTACAGGGTGTGTGTGTGTGTGTGTGTGTGTGTGTGTGTGTGTGTGTGTGTGTGTGTGTGTGTGTGTGTGTGTGTGTGTGTGTGTGTGTGTGTGTGTGTGTGTGTGTGTGTGTGTGTGTTTTCCTCACTCGACCACCACATTCCGTCTGTGTCCAGGCCACAGTCTGACATTCTGATCATGATTACTGCCCTGTCTTACACAAATGATTTCAATAGCTTGCTGGAATGGCATTTTATATCAAAAGGTGCACCAGTGAGACCCAATAGAGGACAAATCTATTGAGAATTAATGCTAAGGTTAAAAAGCAATGATCATCTTGACTTCCTGACTGAATTCATCTCTTTTTCAGAGCTCCCAAATCCAAATCCACCCTAAAGCATTAATTATGAAGATGATAAGCAACAAAACATCACTCACCACTTGACCCAGAGCCAGACAGAGCACCTGAACGAGCATGATAATTTGGAGCATGTTAAAATCCCGAGCCATGATGAAGACTTGTCTCAGGCTCCCCTCTCCTCCAGAAACACAAATCCTAAGGACTGCAACTCCTCTCCTCTCCTCACCTGGTGGCTCAGACCAGGACAGAAAAGTTCCGGGTGCAAGAAAAACGTGCGTGTGTGTGTGTGTGTGTGTGTGTGTGTGTGTGTGTGTGTGTGTGTGTGTGTGTGTGTGTGTGTGTGTGTGTGTGTGTGAGTGGGGAAAAGGATGTAACCTAAGTGTACAGCCAGCCCCTGAGAACTCAGAGGCCAACCTAAGAGAAGTGGACAGAGCTCAGGACCTTCTCACTCAGCCCAGGGGGAGGTGCTTCTATTTAATTAACATGCTCATGTATATGGAATAAGCTGTTGGGGAAAGATTTGGGGAAGCTGGTTGGACAAAAACAATTTGGCAAATGTTAAATAAAAAAGGAATTTTGTGTTTGGGTTTTTGATTTTATTTTACAACATATGTCTAGGGGGTCACGGTTGCTTAGTGAATAGCAGGTTCGCCTCACACCTCCAGGGTTGCGGGTTCGATTCCCGCCTCCGCCTTGTGTGTGTGGAGTTTGCATGTTCTCCCCGTGCCTCCGGTTTCCTCCCCCGGTCCAAAGACATGCATGGTAGGTTGATTGGCATCTCTGGAGAATTGTCCTTAGTGTGTGATTGTGTGAGTGAATGAGAGTGTGTGTGTGTGTGTGTGCCCTGCGATGGGTTGGCACTCCGTCCAAGGTGTATCCTGCCTTATTGCCCGATGATTGGCACAGGCTCCCCCTGACCTGAGAAGTTTGAATAAGCGATAGAAAATGAATGAATGAATGAATGAATGAATGAATGAATGAATGAATGAATGAATGAATGAACATATGTCTGGTGATTTAGAAGCTTTGATTTGTTGTTAATTTTTGGTTGCAGTGACATTACATAGGCCTCAGTGTAGCATGTAGCGTGCCACATTATATACATAAACTTGATTTAAATGGTTCCTTTAATATTGGGGCGTACTACAACGTTCCACCAGATGGCGCCACTTCCCACATTTTATATTATAAATAATATTATTTACTTCAATAATTTTCATACAATGTAAAATTGTCGTACCTTTGTACTAATTTGTGTCTTTCAAGACAAAAGTCAACAAAGAAACCAAACACTACACTCTGACCAAAATATATAAAATACGAAGAGCAGCTCTCAACCACATTGACCGGTACTAGCGTGAAATAAGGCGTTTTTTTCTCTCTCTACCCGTATTCCGACAAACTCTTCCTCCTGTGTGAGGATTGGATGCTAGTTTTTACGTCCTGCGCTACGATTGGCTAGTTAACCGTCAATCAACGGATGAAGCGGATACGAATAGCGACTCTTTCAAAGGAGGAAAGGACGCTGAATTGAGTAGCTGTCGATGTAGATGTGTATAGATGTAGCGATAATAATAAAAATAATAATAATATTAATAAAAAAACTAACACAGAAAGAGTAAAATGTCGTGTTAATGTTTAAATAAGGATTTTGTTCATTATTTTTAGACCGACTGAGGAGAAGTTGAGAAGCTAATTGGCTAACAGCTCGCGCGCTCGACGGTTGGTGTTTAAATCTCATTTAAACGGCTCGATTATCAACGGCTT
This sequence comes from Tachysurus fulvidraco, assembly GCF_022655615.1. Classification (NCBI taxonomy): domain Eukaryota; kingdom Metazoa; phylum Chordata; class Actinopteri; order Siluriformes; family Bagridae; genus Tachysurus; species Tachysurus fulvidraco. The sequence continues at coordinate 7,920,079 of NC_062524.1, read as the reverse complement.
TTCACAGTTATCTCTAAAACACGAGTCTGGTTGTGGATATTTGTGTCAGGAGACACCGAGTCTGAGGCGTTTTTTAAAGAGGTGAAGAGGTGTGTGAAGGTGTAGAAATGACTGGGAAATCAGTGAAAGATGTTGACCGTTATCAGGCGGTTCTGTCATCACTGCTCGCCCTGGAGGAAAACAAGTTCTGCGCAGACTGTCGAGCTAAAGGTGAATCTCCTTCACTTCACACTGTCAGCCTTGGTTAAACACACTCCAGACACTTTTAAACACTCTTATTTTGCACTTTTAAACTCTCGTCATCTTGTCACGTCAACAGATTTAAACGTGTAGGCCTTTGTTTTGAAGCTATGTGAAGATTCTGATGTGAAGATGCACATTTAGTCGTAAAGGGTTAATTAAGCATTGTCTATTAGTGTTAAACGATTAAAAAAAGGGGGCAAATAATGTTTTGGACGAAGGGTCCATTTTAGAATTAAAAAAGTTAAACTTCTGCTCATCCCTTGGTTGAAATAAATGATAAGAGTGGTAGATTAGTGGTTAAGGTGTTGGGCTATCAATCAGAAGGTCGTGGGTTTGATCCCAGATCCACCAAACTGCCACTGTTTGGGCCCCTGAGAAAGTCCCTTAACTCGCAATCACTCAGTTGTAAGACGCTCTGGATAAGGGAAATGTAAAAATGTGGGCTTTGTCTGTTTTGCTTCTTCAAACAAATGTTTGTGTAGGTTTTTGTCTGTATTTGATGCTGGGGCTTCTCTATCAGTGAGAGTAAATAATGTCACACAAAGTCATGCTTCTCTGTATGGAACCTGTGGCATCAGCAACCGGTGAAGATCGTTCTCAGCTCATACATGGACGTTATAATTAAAAAAAGAAAACGTGCACAGCGTCTTGGTAAGCGCATTGTTGTTATGGTCCAGTAAATCTGGGGCTTTCAAACACATTTTACAAATCAAAAATGTCTAAAACCTGTAAGTGCATACGTTTTCCACCTTTTCAATACCGTGACGATTCACAAAATATAGAAAAGTTTCAGGGGGAGTAAATATTTGCTAGGCACTTTACATAACCAGTAGCCTTTTTTTCTTTGTTCTCGGTTCATCATGGCTTCCTCCAGCATATGGCCACATCCTGTTTGTTTATTTCCGATATGCATTATTCTGCAACAGCCCAATGTTGTTGTGTGTGTCCCCCCCCCCCCCCCCCCCAATCTTACCCTCAGCAGCTTCGTCGCCAGTCTGATGTAATCTGCTCAGGCCGGACTGAGTAAAGTCCTCCCCTGACCTGCGGGCAGAGCTGAGCCTCTGCTGACTTTGGTCTAGAACACTGTCTGTACAAAAGTAGCTGCTAACATGGTCCACGGGCATTTCTGTACACAGTGTACACAATACCCGTCCTTCAGTTATGCTGCACTGAGGACAGTTCCGCAGCCAGCTACAGTTGGGGAAACAGTTGTGACAAGTCTCAACTGTAATGACTTGAGCTCCATGTAGGTTTGTTGTGCTTCACTTGGCTCAAATACATCAGAACTCCAAGCATGTGGGTTCCCAGTCACTGGTCATTAACTAGCCTAGTAATCTGTTCATATTCATTCTAATTACTCCAAATACACAAACCTTTACACACACCCAAAGCTCAGTAGAGTCAAGCAAAGGAAATTGTCTCGTTGATAAAACTGAGGACGTTCAGCGGAGGAAGCTCTTCTGACGTCTGATATTGACTATGTATGTATGATGGGATATGAAAATGGGAACAATAAAAATGAAGATATTTATAGCTTAAATAAGGAAGTGAGCATCTGGATTCAGAAGATCTCCTGTGCAGTATCTCAGGATTGGCACCAAATCCACTTGGTTGTTTCCAGTTTCCAGCTGTGGTCCTGCAGAGGTTCTTTTTTTGGTTGATTTTTCTGCATCAGGTTTCTGGGTTTGCCCCAAGCTTCCATATACCGTCTTGGTATTTCTCACAGCTCTGTTCTGGTGCTGTTACTACAGCTTCTCACTCCTAACCTCATTAGCCAGACATGTCATGTAAGTGTGTGTGAGATGCAAGGTGCTGCAGGGTGAGATGCCGTTCACACTCTCTTGTAGCCCAGAAGCAGAAATAAAACATACACTACACTATGAATAAGAAGGAAATTATCCTTAGTGTTTGCCCTCTCTCATCAATCTCTAATTAGTAAGGTGAAGGTGATGGTAACAGAGGCATTTTGGAATGTGATGGTGGATAATCTACCGAGTCCATCCTGCTTTAGCCCATGTGGTGGAAAAGTGCTAAAACTTCACTCACACCAGAGCATCGTCATAAAATATACACTCCTAATACACTATATGGCTAAAAGTTTGTCTACACTTTTTTGTGACAGCTTTCCTCTAGATTTTGGAGTGTAGCTGTGGGGATTTGTAATCATTCAGCTACAAGAACATTAGTGAGATCAGACACTGATGTTGAAACAGTCTAGGGATCAGTCAGTGTTCTAGTTCAGCCCAAAGGTGTTTAGTAAGCTTGAGTCAGGGCTCAGTGCAGGACATTCAAGTTCTTCCGCTCCAACTTTGGCAAACTGTATGTTCGTGAAGCTGTCGTTGTGCACAGGAGCATTGTCATGCTGGAACTTGTCTGGACCTCTTGGTTCTCTTGAAAGCAAATTGTATTGCAACAGTTTAGGGAAGCAGGCATTATTTTTGACTATGGTCAGGATAGTGTTTGTACGAATGTGAGTAGTTGTATTTGCTACCTTTACCGTTTCTCAACTCTGTCCCTGTTTTGTAATTTCCGACGCATACAATTCCTCTTTCATTGCACCTCATCTGTTAGACATTCGAAAAATGGATGAGACCGTGATTAGGAAAAAACACATGCACGGAAGTGGTTTTGTTGTTGACATTTCCTGTTCGAAACAGCTAGCGCAGCTCATTTGCATACCCCTGTTGTCATGGGAACCTCAATCCATAGCGGTGCGAGAACCATCTGGATTAGGAGTGGACGAGTCAAGGACATAAGCTGAATAAAGTGTGTACGGTTTAAGGGTTATTTACTGTAAACAGTTTATACTAAAGAGCAGATGTAAAAATATTACATTATATAAGTTTAGGAAGTCTATACTAATCCATTTTAAATGTATTAAGCATTACAGAGGTAATGGTGTCTAATCCTAGAGATAAGTGTTCTGTGTTGTTTCATGTTGTCGGATTAATCAAAACCTCATTTTTTGTAATATGCTACTTGCTACAGTTTTTTTTCTTTTTCTTTTAAGGGGTCATATCTAGACTAAACAAGCAGGGGAGGGATCGATTACAGAAATTGTGCACATAATCTCGGACATAACTCCAGACCTCCTCAAAACACCAACAGAATGCATGCGGGTAAAATTGTGAACACTCCAAACTGTTTGCGATTGTATTCTCGATTGTATTGTATTGAATTAACCAACACATTGGCAGCAAAGTATGATTCACTCAGCAACTGAAAATCACCAATTATTTAAGCAACATCACACAAAAGTGCCGTTTATACATAATATCGGCATGCATATAACCTCAGCCATGATGATCATCAGAATAATCGCACTGTTGCTCAAATTGTATGAGGTAAGAAATGAACATCAGCTAACTGACATTGCAGACACAATGTTGCCAACAAATCTGTCTATATTTGCTCTCTCGGCAGAAATAGAGCTCGATGAAGCCATACTCACATTACAGACTATCGACTAGCTAGCGCACATTGATTAGTACGTTCCTGTTAAAGGTGCACATGGAGAAATTGGTTTCCCTTCTTTTGTTTCATCTTCACTTGACGAGCTTTTTGAGTCAGATCTTATGTTTATGGAAAATGTAAGGATGTCATGTTACTTATAATGCTGCCGGAGCTAACTGTTGTATAAATGTGTGTGATAAAGCTTATCTACTACACAGCTACTTAAGAAATTATCTGGCAACTTCAAAAGTGTGAAATCTACACACAAAATTTCCATAATTTTAAATATACAGCACAGAATATTGCGTAACCCAACTCTGATCTCATCTATCGCTGTATAACTATTGACATAACTTTTGGACTAAAGTTGAACCCTGAATATGTCCTAAACTTTACCGGCTCAATACAGCTTAGGATTAGTTTATTATATTACTTTTATTAATAACAATAAGTTATAAGTTAGTTTTTATCAGGTAAACTTTCAGCTTAAACTTTTTAAAAGGGCATCAAACACTGAATTTTTGGTTTAAGTTTAATTAATAGTATAGTATTAATAGTATAGTTATTGGAATCTCTAGACAGACAGACAGAGTTCTGAAACTTGGCTATACATTTTTTTCAAAACTTCAAGCAAGGTTAGATGACGGAGATCCATCACATAGCTAGAAGTTGTTAGCCTGTTAGTGGAACAAAGTATTGAGTATTTAGTTTCAATAAAATAATTAACACTTTGTTAGGATCATCTGGTTTAATTACCTGTATATAGTGGTGATTAAAAAAATAAAATGGATTTGGCCTTGTTTGAAATAAAAATAATTGTATCAGCATGGTAGAGTTATTAGTTCTATGATTAAGGATATAAATCTGAAATAAAAACATTTTTGTATAGGGTTTTCTTCTACAGATATTGATGCGTTGTGTCATTAGTGTCACAAAGCTGCAGTCATTTGTCTCTAATGTGCTCAGCTTGATTGCAAACAGGCACCATATGTTTACACAATTCAACTGCGTCCTTAACTTATTTCTGCTTTTCAAGCTGAGTAAAGGATGAAGTATTTATGCTTAAGAGATGCATGTTGGACTCATTTTCTCATCCTTTATGCATTTTAAGATATAAGACAGCATTTGGCAATGAGAAAAGCCAAGCAAACAGTGACCAATATACAAAGTTTGTTGAACTCTGTTAGAGATAAACAAGTCTTCAGTTCATGGCCTGATGTCCGCTCTGCTCTGAAATGCAGAACTTTCACTCTCATGGCTGTGTGTGGCTTCTCTTAGTGCTGAGTCTAATAGGATGTGGGTTAAATCCATTTACATGAAGGTGTGTCGGGGTGTGTGTGTCTGTCTGTCTGTCGATGTGTGTGTCTGAAGCCTCCTGGGGAGCTGGGCTCTCTAATCACGTGTGTGTGCTTTTTCTGCACTTGTGTGAGTGAGTCACTTGGTAAGAGGACTGTAAACACTATTCTGTGTGTGTGTGTGTGTGTGTCGGTCATTGTTTGTTCAGTACACATTCTGTCTCTACAAATCACAGCAGACTAAGGCTCAAAAATGGCCTAAGTCTTTGTTCTGTTGACTTTCTTTTTTATTCACTCCTTTTTACCCTTTACTTCTCCACCATGTCTTTCCACACTCTCGTCATCTTGTTCGATCGTGCAGGTTTATAGCATCATTGTGTTGAATTAGCATTGATTAGCCATCTGTTAAACTCTCAGAAAAAACTCCCATCTTATGTTTCATATACCATTCATACCACAAACCTTGAATTGCTGTAACTTTATAACCTTGTCCTGAATTTACCAAGAAACCCTAAACAATCACCGCTTCCATTAAAAAAAGGAAGTGTTCACAATTCTCAGATCATTCAGAATCTAAAAGCATATTTCTTCCATTACAACTATTTGCGACTTGATGTCACAAACACCAAATCTCCCTCCAGAATTTTCATTTTAGCAGCAAGAAATCATTTGGAACTCTAGTTACGCCACCTACTGATAACCGCTGTCACTATAGCAATCTGTAACAGGAATGCCAGCACTGGTGAATATAACATTTGAGGAAAACAGTGACACTGTGGGTATCAATTCTGTCTTCTCAACAAAGTGCTCATATTTAAATGTACATGACATTTTTTTATTAATACATATAGGCATCAAACTTATCTTGGAATTGTTCATCTCAAAATTACAAGTTTTGATGTAGTGCGTTTGATGTTATAGTTTGGATTTGATATCAAAACACCGTATATAAGCTCAAGGTGTTTTTGTTTGTTTACTGAGAGACACAGCTGAGACAAACGCTTTGGTCCAGGATGTATCGGTGTATGATTTGCTTTGTTGTAGAATTTACTGACTGGTCGTCCCTGCCCATAATTCTGTCTGCTCCCTGTAACCCTGGCATACTAGCATTTTTGCAAAGGGTCAGACACACTCTTTGTGAACTCATGCTCCATCAACAAACTAGCGTAAAGTTTACTCATGATCATGCTCAACGTTGCCATGTTTCGTAGGATTGCGGAGTCAGCTACACACGTTTCTTTCCGGATCGATCTTAAAAACAAAGATGCTATTTAAGTCCATCACTATGTCTGGACAGGTCAGCAAACTGTACGTGTTATCGATCAACACTACAAAATGTTGAGCACAGGTCTAGTCCGAAACGTTAACAACAGTTTGCATTTTGCAGCCTTTAACAAAATCACCAATGTAAAAGTCAAGTTGCAGTAATGATTGGAAAAATAAATCCACATTATGTGTCTGTGGGGTTCGATTACTCTCCATTTGTCAATAATTAGGATAACATGGTGCTTCCTGTTTCAGTATTCAGTACAACACGGTGCCGGGTTTCGCTTCTGCCAATATATGAGTCAGACCAAATTCTGCCGGAGTTCACGTGGGAGTAAATCTGAGGACGGTCACACCTCATTTTTCTGGCAAAGTAATCCTTCACAAAGACACCCAATCATTCCTTACTGACTCTGGCCCACATGCTACTAACCAACTCCCAGCCAGGTTTCTTAGTTAATGCCTCACAATCTGATTACTTCAAACTAGATTTGAGCTGATTGATGATGGTATTGAGAATCGCTGATGGAGTCCATCTGTCTCAAATGACATAAAAGCCAAAAAAACGTGTGTGTAGATTTAAGGGCTGTTCACACAGCTGATGACCGATCTCCACTTCACAAATCAAAAGTCCAATAGCCGCTCAGCACTGTTTTTATAGCGCGCCTGAGAAATCACTCGCATCTGTTGCATGGTAACCACAGCAACACCGATACTACAGCTAGCAAGCATTTCGCATTGTTATTGTAAACATGTAGAGTAATAACAAACACACCAATAAATACTATTTCATCAATATGTTTATACATCTTGAGAACATTGAGAAATCGAACTGGAGAAGTATGTTCTGGACATGTAGTGGTTTGCTTCATGTCAGTCATGCATGCAGTGGTTTCTCAGGGTCTTTTTTTCTTCCCCAATGTTATTGTATTCATACCAGTGTAAAATGATACCCTTTCATCTGCCATGTATCAGGAAAAGCTGCCGTACTTTTTTTCCATTGGCAAAACTATTGTCAGTCATCAAATGGCAGAGCGAGTGATCTGGACATCACCAAGTCTTATCCCAGACCACAAATCCAGAACAACTTTCCACTACAACCTGTAACGATGGACCTTGCTGGCAGCCTGTGTCCTTTGTTTGGCATGTACTTTTCTTGAGTCTTTATCCTTTCTCATTCCCATTGTAATCTGAGATCTTAAAGCCAACACAGACTGGATAAAGCCATTGCTTCCTTATATTTACTGTGAAATATTTTGCTGCATGCTTCCATTATGATTAAGAGCTACTCTCACCCCTATACAGTAAACACACAAACCTGCACAAAGTTGTTTTTGGACTCTAAGGGCCAATAAGGGGCCATTATGGATATACTTTTATCCTGTAATGTATGATGTTCAGTTTTTGTAACTCTGTTAAAGCATTTCTGCCAACTCCTTTGAGCCAGTTTTGTGTCGGAAAATCTGCTTTACTGTTGTGTCAAATTTGATTTTATTTTCTCTATATACGAATGCCAAAATAAGAGCTCTGGATATCAACAGCCTATTAATAACTTCTTGGTTGCCAAGCCGACTTTACAGATGCTTCCGTTGCCTAATTTTGTGAAGCACCTGAGGCAAAATGGCAGCATGTTGTTCAGGTTGCGTTCCCAACATGTTTGCTGCAACCCACAGAGACCAGCAAAGGCAAATGTTGCCACAACACTCTTTTGTGACTTGATGACATCACCAATCATAAGGGCACAGCGCTCTTTTGCAGTATGCTCCATGCACTTAAATAGTTAGTTACACAGTGCTGCCATCTAATGGAGTATTTATTTATTATTTACCTTGGAGCTTAGCTCTTAAGTGCCAGCGTTCTCTTTGAAGTCTTTGTTTGTGGCTTAGAAAAGAACAGTTACATAATTTGTTTTAGGAGGGGGGAAAAAAGGAGCAAGAGAAGCTTATTATAATTCTTCCCACGAGCATCCGGTGTCTCCTGCAAGCTCTTAGATATATATTCATCAAAGATCTGCAGGCTCTTTTTGTGTGAGGGTCTGTGAAGTTAGACAGTTGGTGCCATTCTATGGAATGAGTCATGCTCAAGCTTGCTGTGCTTTCTTCCTAATTCTGTCTCTGCCAATACACTGAAAGCATGGCACACTTTAGCTGTCTTTAGTCTGACTTAACTCCATAAAGGGATATATGACTGCTTCAAATAACTGAACTTTAAATCAATTATACGTCAGTCAATTTTTCACACGTTTTCAGGTCCTGATGAATGGAAGAAAGCAAACCTGAACTTCTCAGCAAGACGCTCAAGTTAAGGTCTCACTCACTTGCAATTGAATAGCGACTAAAGGACATCACCAAATATCGTTGGCATAAAGGAATCTTCATAAAGACAAAGCATCTAATATTGTGTGACTACATTACCGTGGTTGAATTAAGAGTGCAACAAATGTATACTCACATGGACAAAAATACACAAGCAGACTGCTAATATGACACGGTTCCAAATCGAAGCTACTGGTTAGTGAAAGTGATGTGACATACGGCTAAGTACGGTGACCCATACTCAGAATTCGTTCTCTGCATTTGACCCATCCAAAGTGCACACACAGCAGTGAACACACACACACTGTGAACACACACCCGGAGCAGTGGGCAGCCATTTATGCTGCGTCGCCCGGGGAGCAGTTGGGGGGTCCGGTGCCTTGCTCAAGGGCACCTCAGTCATGGCCGGCCCGAGACTCGAACCCACAACCTTAGGATTACGAGTCAGACTCTCTAACCATTAGGCCATGACTTGTCCCAAACTCCTAAAATCACTCCTGTTTAAGCATTAATAGGAAATTATAATCCGCTCCATCAGACTTTCAGTAGTCTGCCGCTGCCAGTCTGCCCCTTTCTCTGAGCTTGTGGAGGTTCATATGTCAATTGATTTCTCATTGCTTCATGTGGAAAATATACTTGGGCTCTCATCAATATGCCTGGACATAGTGCTTAAGTGTTGCATACAAGAGAACCACTTAGTGTTCAACCCTTATTTCTCTTACTTTCTTTTATACTCCCTTTCCCCACACTCATTTAACAGGTCCCAGATGGGCATCCTGGAATCTTGGGATCTTTATCTGTATCCGCTGTGCAGGAATCCATCGGAATCTTGGCGTTCACATATCCCGGGTCAAATCTGTTAACCTGGACCAATGGACACAGGAGCAAATTCTGGTCTGTATGCCATTCCATGTTTAGAGTTCACCTTTAACCTGACAGTTATTGCTATACTAGTGACCTCACACCTTCTAAAGCACTCCATACTAATGTTAAGCCATAAATAGTCTTAATTTGTCTGAAGTGATGTTGTACAAATCGTCCAACTTTAATGTTAGCATGGTGATCTCAGTTGCCATCATGTGTGAATGATTTCCTCTCTGTTTAGTGTATGCAGGAGATGGGAAATGCCAAGGCACGGCGCCTCTATGAGGCCTTTTTGCCTGAGTGCTTCCAGCGTCCAGAGACAGACCAGTATCCTTCTTCTAATAATCTTTTAGCAGGAGACATTTGTATATAGCGATTCACATATGTACAGTACCGGTTTTCTTTAACGCTCTCGTTCAGGTCAGCTGAGATCTTCATCCGAGACAAGTATGAAAAAAAGAAATATATGGACAAATGTATTGACATCCAAACCTTCCGTGTATGTGTAAATTCATCATCCATACTAGAAACCATGTGTCTAGCTTGTAGTCATATTAATTATTTAAGCCTGTCATTTGTCTCTTCCAGAAAGAGAAGAGTGAGACAGTAACAAAAGAGCCACCTGTTGTTTTCGAGAAGATGAAGCTGGTTAGTCATGTTTGTTGATATGAGCAATGGATCATGTTTCATTTCAGAAAGGATAACAGATATGTTTTTGTCTTACAGAAGAAAGAAGAGCCTCAGCAATACAAGAGTAGTCCAAAGAAGCATTCACAGTCAGTTAATGACCTTTTAGGACTAGGTAAACTTCTGACATTCTTAATTAATATATAATAGAAAAAACACAAGGTAAGTACAGCATTGGTGTATTTTACAGATGCTCCTGTCCCGTCAGCTCCTGTAGCCAATGGCAGTGCCAGTCCTGAGCAAAGTTTTGCGCTGGATCTGTTCAGTTCCCTGCCTACAGCCACCTCACATTCGGCTAGAAGCACAGTAAGATTTCAGAATGTTCTTAACTCCAAAATAGTTAGAGTCTTGAGAGATTTTTAGTGACGCAGACCATTTTTAAAACATTCTTTCAAATCCACTGATATCCTCATTAGGGCTGAATCAGAAGCGGTGCCATGCTCTTTGCTCATCCTCATAAGAAATGCGCAAATACCAACATACGATACCAAAAAAAATATTAAGTTTTCTTTAGGACGACACCAATCTCGACTTATTTCACTATCATTTATGACTATCATTCGTGTTAATCAAAGCAACACAAACTGCAAAATGTAAAAATATCAACAGGAGCAACATCATTGCTCTCATTAAAAATTAACATTCACTGTTATCATTAAAGAGCCACAGGCAGCAAACGCAAGTTATATGAGGAACAAAATGTTTGTCACAACATAATGTAGGTGAAAATATCAGCCATTACCCAGTGTAATTAAAGAGAATTTTCAAAGAACAGTTAACATAGACATGCTTATTTTAAACATGATATTAAGTATATTTGTTGTGTACCGTGACTTGTGTTAATTACAGGACCGTTTATATACACATATAAATTTTATCATGAGCAATAAAATTGTGAGCAGAGCGAAAAATCCCTCGTGCCCATTAAGGCGTGCACTTAACTGCTGCCATTGATTCAAGTCTTTAATATTCTGTAAAATGTTTTCTGTAAAAGATCTATTGCATATAATGTTTATGGGAAAATGTTTTTGCACAATACCACATGGAAGAGAAAAAATACTAGATGTGTGTAAACGATGATCTATATTTAAAAGTTCTAGTTTCGTTGTCCTGGATCTTTTTGTTTTACCGTAGCCTGGTTCCAGTTCTGTGTCCAGCTCTATACCTAAAGGTCGGGCCGCAGCGTCAGTACCGGAGAACCTGAGCCTCTTTCTGGACCCGCCCAGCAAAAACGAAGAAAGCAGCAAAAAGCTGTCCAAAGACTCTATCCTGTCATTGTACAGCACTGTAACACCGCAGACCAACATAGCCGCTAATGGTACGAAAAGATTCCGGTATCTTGTGTGTAGTAATATCCTGTGTGTGGAAAACTACCAGCTCCTCCAGCCCTTTTAAAGGAAAAATAACTAAACAAACATGAAATTAAAACAGGACAGTTGATATATGATAATTGAAGCATTTTGTTCAGAGACATTTATGGACAAAGTTCATTTCAGGGAAATGTTAGAAGCTCCTCGACTAATGTGAATGAAATCGTTCTTACTGGCTAAGAAGAAGAAAGCATGCAGAGATCTTTATTACAAAGCCCTTGATGTATTCTTGTGATGAATGTTGTGTGTCGTTTGCAGCCGGCATGTACATGGGGGCAGCTCAAATGGGTTATGCACCTGCACCTGGCTATGGGCAATACCCAGCTCTGGCCACACAGCAAGGAATGATGGGAACCATGATGGCCCCTCAGGTGAACATGCTGGGGCAGCCTGGTGTCATGGCACCAACAGGAGTGGCCACTCCATCTCTGTATATGACTGGTGTACATGGGGGAGTGATGGGAGTGCAGGGGGGCATACAGGGGGGCATGATGGGAGGCGTTGGGGCGCTGCCACAGCAGGCGTACGCGGTGCAACAGACTCAGCAGCTACAGTGGAACATCAGTCAGGTGGGCGCTATTTGTCTTGATGTGTTTATTAAGCTTTGTGTTTATTTTATTCCTCTCATACTACAGTTTCTTATCAATTACAATTTTAAATTTGGTAAAGAATCACACATCAAACTTTTTGAATTAGTTGTAGTTACTGCAAGATGGTCTTTAGATTCAAAATAAATAAATAAGGCCATCCTTAAAAATATTCTTGTTTGCTGTAACCCGACCGACCTTGTCAATTTAGGACCGACTAAATTTTAATTTTTTTTTTTTGCTTTAAGTCCGACTTTTTGTACTTTGTACTTTTTTTTTACATTGAAACTTGAACCGACCTTTTTTTTTGTTTTGTTTTGTTTTTGTTTTTTGTTACTGCAAACAAAAATATTTTTAAGGATGGCCTAAAATAAAATTCTTACTAGGCTTAGAGTAAATGTAGGTCTCTGTGAATGAGTTGTTACCATAGAAACGATATTAGATTTGATAGATTGAAGACATCAATATAAAAACTGAATTGAATTACAGCCAAAAGTAGTTTAGAAAATTATTTCTGAACACCTTCTGACTAAATCAGAATCAGGAATTCTACAGCATTGTGTTAAAAATGATCAATAGTAAAAGAATGTTATTAAAGTTGCAGTGTTTATGTTTCAGATGTCTCACCAAGTGGCGGGAATGAACCTTTATGACCAGACCCGCGTGATGGGGTACGGACAGCCCATGGGAGGACCCTCAGCTCCCAGCACTAATCAGACACTCGGCTCTCATGTATGGAAGTGAACACTTTTATCATGAAAGTAAAAGCCGACTAACAACGTGTGGGTTTGGGAGCATCGCAATAAACAGTTAAAGGAACAGAGGGAGGATTTTACTTACTCTTCATCTAACATTCCTTCAACAGTGAAGAGGAAATGTTATTTTAGAGGATCAAACTCAGGAGGAAGAGCTTCTACCTCCTGTGTCTTTCATAGCCATTATTTAATACTGAGGCCAGAAATGATGTGGTCCAGGAATCCAGCATCTCTGTCCTCTCTTTCATAGCAGCTACACCCAAAACACTGCAGCGCCCCTGAGCTACACCTTAAACCCCAACCCAACATCCTTCACTTCCTCAGACGTGTAGTAGCTGCAAAGATTTGGTTGCATGTAGGTTTTAGGATTTGAAGCTCTTCTTGCGTGTTCTTTTATTTCGCAGTCGTCTTTATTCCACTTTCCTTAGTGGTACGCACTTAATAAACCTGCATGCACTGTTTGCTAAGCTACATGTATAAAATGACAAGGAGAGACTATATAATGCGTGAAGGTGTATTTGCTAAGCATATAACTAAGTAATGTGATGCTGCTGTTTTTGGTCCAGGTGTTACTGTTGATTTTCTTTTTTTTTTCTTTTTTATTGTTGATTATTTATTTTATTTTTAGATTTTTTTTTCCTGGCTGCTTTGGAGCTCGAAGTCTGTATTAGCTGGATTTTATGTATCTTTTCTCTTTGTGTGATCTAGGGTACTGTGATGGAGCTGTAGTTCCGCTACTCTCCTTCTTCCCACTCAGGAGGGAAATGTAAGAGAAATCAAAGCCAAAGAATGCAGAATTATCCATTTCGCTAAAAAGTTTATAACAGATTTTGATGCTTGTAAGAACGTGGTTTTTTTTTGTTTGTTTTTTTTTGGTGAAAAGCTATTGATTAGTTCTTTGGTCCATAAATGTATATCTGATGTGTGTATGTGAACCCTTCAAGCACTCGATGCCACATTTGATTGTATAAACAGAGCACTATTTTTCCCTTCACTGAATACAGGGTGCTCTCTAACTGATGAGGGCCAGATTTAATGTAACTAAACAGCAGGGTTTTTAATTGTTTAAAACATACCTCTCGCCTTCAGTCTGTACAGAGACCAGATGAATGTTTTTCGCTCAACACTCGCACCCTGTGCTTCAGACAGCAGATTTCACACTGTTGTTTCAGGTGGCTTGGATCCAGGCTGAATTTACACGGCCTTACTTTAACGAAGAACGCAAACCTCTGGAGCACAGATATTGACTGTAAGGCTCATGAACACGTGACACACAGAATTCACAGCTTCTCTGATTGTGTACGAGACGTGATCACGTATAGACAGACATCTGCTTTGCTGTTGCATGTTTTGCTGATACAGATTTGCAGGAACGTAAATGTGGTACGGGACTTTTTATCGGATTGGGCAATATTCCTTAATAGCTTCCACTGTGCTACACAAAGCAAAAAAAAAAACTTTTTAAGGTTCGGACATTGTTACAGAACACATCAGGCTCATGCTGTCATTCTTTTTAGTTGAGAACACATATCTCTGTGGCTGATGCTGTGTAATACTGAATGCTATGAGCGTTCATTTTATTTCTACATCTAAATGTGAAACATTATATCTATATGCATTCCATGCTATCATTTTGTCCAAACATCTTGAATATATTACCTCCTCATAATCAGCTAGACATTGTTAAATAAAAAATCCATTAGAGAGATTTGCATAATTAATCTGTATATAATCTTCGGTGGCTTCCATGAACGATTAAATATTGAAATTCTGAGTTAACTTGGTCAAATTTTCACTTTGCTTACAGGTTGTCTACATTACCAATAGTGAGCTCACTACCTAAAAAGAGCAGTGCGGCAGCGCTTTAGTCCTTTATACCATCCAGCGCTCTCACTTCCTCACCTGCAGAAACACCTAAACAGATGTGTCTTATAGCTGCATTCCGTTTTTGGGTACAACTTTTACTGTCCTCCACTGTCATGTTTGCTTTCTCATTAATATTACATTGATTTTTGCTAGAAAATGCAACAGCTGACCTCATAACTAATAATGCATTACGCCAATCAGCGCAAACAGCAGAATGTCTCAACTCAAGTATATTAATGAAAAAATATTTTGTTTGAGTGTTTTAGGATGGAGTTTATCCTTTAAGTCAATTTGTTGAAGAAGCATGCATGTCTGGCTGAATAATCCAACATTTTGTCTAATAAAGTTACTAGGAGAAAAACTAGATTGGTCATTAAAATGATACAAGCAAAGTCCATTGCTACAAAACTCAATACTGAAACTGTTCAGTTGTTCGACTTGTATCATTGTGTTGCGGTTGTCTGTTTAGCACTGGAGACAAAACGCTATCTCGAAAAATAAAGCGCTGTCAGTGTTACTGTTGCATTGAGTAAGCTGAATATTATTAACATGCACATACCTGCAACACACATCATGGCTTTTCTCATTTACCTAAAATAACCTTAAAGAATTTTGTTTATGGCAACAAAAAAAGTTCTATCATTTTGATATATCCGTCTTAAAGCTTTACGAGCAGTGCATGTGGCCTCATGGCTGAGTTGGACAGAATCAATCTGAGGTATGTCATTTTCTTTAGTGTTCTGGTGCTAATGTTTGTCTTGACTGTAAGGGCCGAGGATTTTCGACTTCTCTGAACTTTCAGTACCAGAGTGAAGCAAAGTTTAATCAAGGTTCAGTATTGTGGATGCATATGTTTGTGGATAACTGAATGTTTAATGCTTAATCATGTCTGCTTCCTTTTGATATGTTTTAGACTTTTCGAAATCTGTATATTATGAACGCTGAATTAAATAATAACAATAAAGAATTGTATTTTATCCTGCATTTGTTGTGTTGATTAATCATTTAATGCCTTGTCATGCATAGTACACATTCAACTGTCAAAGCACTGCTACACCAAGCAGGCGGTTACTAAGGATGATCTAATGATGTTTAAGTGATCATATCTGACCATTAGGAATTTTTTTTAGAAAATGATTGTGATTTAGTAGCATCACAGTGAAAATTGTGATTGTGTTCAGTAGAAGGTCGAAGCCGGATGCATACCTTGAGTCCCAGCCTGATCCTTAAAAATAAAAATATTAAAATATTCTGGCTTTCTTTCTACAAAAAAAAACATTTGTGTGAATCATCATCGTCAGTGTTGGAGTCTAACCGCAGCACTGCTGGATATGTTTGGCAGTGGATTGTTTTGCATTTGTACAAGGGCCTCAACATGTCAATGTGACCGCAGTGCTGTGAATGGTCCATCATCCAGATATCTGCTCAGCGGTGGTCCTCAGGTGGTCTGTTTCCACTCGTGCTCAGTGCTTAGAGACAGGATTGAGATGTTCTACAAGGCAGCAGATGGGCTATACTGCGTAAATGCTCCCATACGGCTAATCAATGTAGCTATATAACTAGGTACAGTTCTAACAAAGGGGCAATCCGGTGTGTAAACACCTGTTTTCTTGTTAAATTAACCTGAGCTCAACTGCACAGGATTGTGTGTAGTTAAGTTTGTTTAGGCTTTTATATCTCGTCCTTTTATACCACTTTGGTACATGTAATTGGTTTTGATTGGATGGTTGAGGAGTGGTATAGGAATAGGTATAAGATCAGGAAAAGTGTGCCTAGTGCATCAATACTATTTTGGTGGAATATGCTCCTGTTTTCTCCACCAAACCACACACACACACATAGAGACAGAGCGATTGTGCCCTGTGATGGACTGGCACCCTGTCTAGTGTGTCGCTCCGCTTATGCCCTGAGGCCCCTGGGTTCCCTGTAGCCCTGTGTAGGATAAAAACTACAGAAAGTGGATGAATGGTTTAGTTTTTTTTTTAATGCAATTGTCAAAAGTATTAAAAATTCTATTAATTTAGTGGGGGGCACGGTGGCTTAGTGGTTAGCAAGTTCGCCTCACACCTCCAGGGTTGGGGGTACGATTCCCGCCTCTGTCTTGTGTGTGTGGAGTTTGCATGTTCTCCCCGTGCCTCGGGGTTTCCTCCGGGTACTCCGGCTTCCTCCCCCGGTCCAAAGACATGCATGGTAGTTTGATTGGCATCTCTGGAAAATTGTCCGTAGTGTGTGAGTGTGTGAGGGAATGAGAGTGTGTGCCCTGCGATGGGTTGGCACTCCGTCCAGGGTGTATCCTGCCTTGATGCCCTATGACGCCTGAGATAGGCACAGGCTCCCCGTGACCTGAGGTAGTTCGGATAAGTGGTAGAAAATTAATTTATTTATTTATTTATTTATTTATTGATTGATGAGTTTCTTTTTCCCTGTGTAGTCCAGTGTGAGTGTAACGAGCTATGCTGAGTGAAATTCCTGCATTATCTTACAGATAATCACTTTATAACTGTTCCCCTCCACAGTTCAGTCTAGTGCATGAATCTTAACAGAATATTTCATCGTTAATTTAACCTGGTTGTAGACAAAAATGTTAACTGTTACAGAAAAAGTAACTAACATTGAGTCAATGATGTAATATTTGATATAATAAGTTGTCTTGATAATGATTTCGAATAAGTTATTTAGTTACAATCCATGTGCTCATTTTGTGCTTCATAAACAATAACATTAACAATGACAATGAAGGTGAAAAACCCTTAATGTAAAAATCAAGCCCTAGACAAGGATAAAGATATTGCTCTATGAAATGATCTGTTCACTATTTAAAGCATAGGAATATTTGTGAGGATTTTTTTTATTATTATTTTCTTGTTTTGTTTTTTTATTTATTTTTATTTATTTTTTTTCATACAAAAGAATTGAATAAACAATGAATTAAGTCACCTCTTCCTGGTGTCCACCAGATGGCAGTCTAGATCCATAAGAAAATCATGCCTCTATAACAAACAATCTTAAATAATATATTTCACTAGAATATTGGTATTCTCTCTTTTTTTTTTAAAAAAAATGTATTGTCTTAATATCGTAGTATCCAGACACTTCTTTTCATTGCTTTGAATGTTCTAAATATAAAAATCCAATCTTAGCATTTCATTACAGATTGTTGATTTAATGAATCGTGCACAGAGCTTAGGCGTGTAATTATTTGTTCACTCTGTTAGACAGGATTCCCCCCCTAATGTGACAATATATGAAAGCTGGAATGATCGTTTATGGAAATTCAGGCTTAAACAGTGAGATATCTTAATGACTTTACTCCCATTTTGTTTTGTTTTATTCATCGACAGCAGAATATTTGGCAGAATATGTTTCAATTTCCACTAATCGGCTTTGGGTAAAAAACACATTGGTGTAATCTCAACCTCACTGCTAATTCTCACTGAGTGATTGAACAAACACACACACTGGAGTGAGTAGAAAAAAGGTAAAACTGTTTTTTAATATATCTCATGTTGGGAGGCTGAAAGCTGTGTGTAATCCTGCACGCTGTGTCCCTCGCACCCAGGGCCTATTCAGGACTAATTAATCCTCTTAAGAAAACAAGTTACTAGCTAGACCTTATCAACACTGTCTTTGTTCATCTTTAAGTTACACGTTAGGTTTACATTCGTTTATTGAACATCTGTAATACCAGAATACCATTTTCGATACCACATTAGTCCATTTTTAAAGAGTTTCTTGCATTTTATAAACCACATTATGTTTAACAGCAAAAAAAAAAAAAGCTTCGCTGGTATGTATTTTCTATCCCTGTTTTTTTTTCCAGGTTGAAAGACTAGTCCATTGTAGTAAAGACAACCGGAAAAAGCACCTTGAAAGCTTCTTTTCTACAAGAAATAAAAATTAATTAAAAAAAGGTAATTTACATAATCTGAATAAAAAAGTTATGTAGAATTAGATTTTTTAAATATAATAATTTTATATCACAAGACACATAAATGTGCTGTAAATCTCTGTATAAGGCTGAAGTTTCTCATCCTTTATTCATTCATTCATTCATTTTCTACCGCTTATCCGAACTACCTCGGGTCACGGGGAGCTTGTGCCTATCTCAGGCGTCAACGGTTATCGAGGCAGGATACACACTGGACGGAGTGCCAACCCATCACAGGGCACACACACACACACACACACACACACACACACACACACACACACACACACACACACACACACACACACACACACACACACACACACACACACACACACACTACGGACAATTTTCCAGAGATGCCAATCAACCTACCATGCATGTCTTTAGACCGGTGGAGGAAACCGGAGTACCCAGAGGAAACCCCCGAGGCACGGGGAGAACATGCAAACTCCACACACACAAGGCGGAGGCGGGAATCGAAAAAAAAAAAGATATTTTTGCAAGTGAATAAATATCTTGAATTATTTAAATTCATGTACTACTTATTTAATTAATATTTCTCAATATAGGATTGTTATATAACAAAAACAAGATCACTGCATATTATAAGACAACTTTCAGCCTTAAAATTGTTGTATACTTTTGGGAGAAAAGTTCACTACTCTAATAACTGATGATTAAAATAAGTAAAAAAAAAAAATATCTAAAGATTTAGCAAATATTTCAAATATTACATATTTGGTTTATTGTAATACCAGATGAAGTCGACCATATTCAAGCTATTTTCACTTAAACCATAATAAAATAGTAACATTATTATCCAATTCTAATAAGATATAAAACAATGACTAATTATTATTCCATATACTAGAATAATCTCTAAGTCTGTGCAGTAAATACTTTTATTTAGTAACTGCTAGGAGTTCCTTTAGCTCCAAAAACATCCACCAGTATCAAGAATATAGACTAGAAACTATTTATCAATATTTCTGGGATTTCTTACGTGAGCAGTTGGAGGCCACGTCACGTCACAATCCCCTGATATACTGCACCACTAGTGTATTGTGCATATTTTCTGATACAACCATATGTATGTTCCATATTGACACTATCATTAATATTTATTTATTTATCTTCTCAGATATTACGTATTCTTACTGTCACGCTGCTAGTACATTTCTGTCTTGATACCACGAGCGTCTTCCGTCTATCTCTTCCGATATGACCCTGTCTACAGGCTGTCATAAGCTTCACTGAATGTTTTGATGTATATATAAATCATTGGTCTTATGGTAGTGCTCAACACCAACACTATCATCATAACAATAGACTGGTATTCATCACTTCAGTACAGTTCCTGTACTGAGACGTAGGATCTACGCCAAGGTGCATAAATAAAATGTTTTTTTGTTTATTTATCACTCATTTGTATATAATCCATCTGCAAATATGTTATATTAAGCATTAAAGGATGCTCCTATCATTTCTGATGGGAGGAAATAAAAGCATTTCAGTGCATGATATTAGCAGATCTTTTTCTTTCTAGCATATTCCAATTGTATAGCAAGTGATAAAATCAATAATGTTTAATAATGAGGAAGCTGCACAGTAGACGGCAACCGTTTAAGCAGGCAGTCTCGATATGTTCAGACATCCCATGAGCCTGCGCGCCTGGCATCTCGGCCTTGGCACATCGAAGGGACTCTCTATTGTTTCCGGCCTCTTTTCAAGGCAGGCTGTGACAATCAAGCAGAAAATCATCACACGCCCTTTGTTTCAATCAGCCGCTTCAATGTGAGTAAATAAATGCATGGTAATGAAGCGTTATCATGGACAGTGCAGATGCGAGCGTGATGCCAGTCGGCCTCAGTCAGCTTTGCCCTTATGGTCAGGTGCCAGTTTGACTGTGCTCCAGCAGATCCTAATGCACGGCTTCACTCCTCCCTTTCATCCCTCCTTCTCTCCTGGTACATACTTCACAGCCTGGGGATGGAAAGAGATCAGCAGAGCTCATTTTACATTAGACATGAACAGGTAGGGAGACGTTGCCACCGTTTCTCTCTTTTTTGTGACACACTGTTTTTTTTTGTGCACTGAATGCCTGAGATATGGCTTTCAAGTCACTGCCTTTAACAGCATGCCAAGCAGTCAAGCCATTAGCTGCTTTCAGATCCATGATGAAGTGGTGAGACTTCAGACAGTCTGACTTCCAAGCCAGACAAGTGTTATATAAAAAGTAGTTATAATTTAATTCATTTAACTCAAAGTATAAAAAAATTTTGACTTTCAAATTTCCAGATACTCAAGAATGGGCATGCATGTGTTCCCCGTGTCCCCTGTGTTCCTCTCAACCCCCAGAAACATGACAGCAGGACTAACTTTAGGAGATTGTGAATGTGTTTACTTGGTCATTGTATTCAGGATGCACCATTCCTGTCTCATACACAGTGTTGATTCGACATCCAGTAAAGACCCTAAGCAGCAGAAAGTAACTGCAGATCAATGAATAAAGGAAAGAATGAAAGGTTTTGGCAATACATCCGCTGCACCCGAGTAATGGTTTAATCTGTAATTTTGGATTTTTCACAACTAAATATATTGAAAGTTGAGGAGCTGAGGAGAAAGTGAGGAGCTTTCTGATTTAACCAGAACATAATTTGAACTGATTGGCAGGGAGTTTCCTCCTTGTCCGGATTAGTTAAATGTACAGTAGGTGCTCTGCATCAAGTACATTTTTCTCTTGTTTACAAGACAACGTTTGTTTACAATTTATTGACGGATGTCTTTACCAAACTACGTATGACCGTTGAGAACGATTTGATTTTAGGGGTGTGTTATTTCAGACATACATGCATTTAAACTGTTGTCTTTTGTTCGTTGTGGTTTAACCTGTAGGGTCCTAATGCAGCTCACACACTTACACTATTGTCAAGGAAAACATATGACATAATTATTATCAGAAAAAAATGAACAGTTTGCTTTAGCCTAGCCATCAAATCACCACAGAAACATATCATAATTACTAATAGTAAATATGTTTATTAAAAACAAGAAGAAAATTGGAACAAAAAAAAATGTACACAATATGTTTGTCTTTCGCTCCTTCTGAGGACTTTACATTGACATACAGTATTTCTGAAGTAACACTATGCAACACGGACAGAAACCTAACCAGAAATTCAGTAACTGAAAAGAAATTTGGTTATTCCTTTTTCCTTGTGGGAACCAAACAAACATCACCAAAATGTCACCAAAAGTGCAAAATCACCAAAGGTGCCATATTCCTATGCTTGTAGAGACATTTGTTTCATGCTGAGGTATAAAAATACACACTCACTCTCACATACACACCTTCTGCTTATTTGAATATCTTTTTTGCATCTGCTTCTGTCTGGCTCTTATATGCTGCACCTGCAGCAGCACAGAGTCACTATGTGCCCGCTGTCACATCGCTGCTAATTCCGTGATGAATCGGAGCAATTGTGGATTTTACGGCCATTGGAATGAGCTCTGTGCACGGGTTGGACGAGAGGGAGCCGCCGTACTCTCATAAACAACACTTGCCGTGACAGATCAGCCAATTCGCCGAAACGCAGCCGCACCATTACCGGCTCTTGTAAAACCACAGATGACCTTTAAATATGTGGCCTGCCGGAGATACGGCTGCAATCCGGGGAAAACGATTACAAATTCAGCAGCCCTTCTTTGTCTTGTGGCCTGCTGTACACTTACTACAAAGTTGTGTTGTTTGGAAGACAGACAATGCGCTTGACGATATAAGAATCATATGCTGTATATATGACCAAGCTGTGAGGCCAGCTGTGCTCAGATCTCTGTCCTCATGTTCACTATAATGTGCATCATTAAACAAGGGTCTATTCACATGCACACTCCGTTCGCTTTACAGCCGACCTTCTCGCACCTTTATGGTCTGCAATTTAAAAACGTGGGAATTACATTTTAACGGTTGATGTGCAGGACAGCAAATACGACTCGGAATCCTGAATATGAACAAAAAAAAAAAATTGTAAAAACTACGGCTACATGGCTCACAATCCTCCTTCCGCACCACACCTCTGTCCTCATACACTGTAGCGTTTTAGTCGATCCCATAAAGTCAAACCCGAAGAGACACAGAAGCAGCACCTCTGTCTCTCCACATCAGCAAACTGGCAAATCACACTGACAGAGCTGTGAATGAGCACAGCGAGCCAATTACGCACAGCTGGCCTGCATAACCGCCGGAGACAGTAGAAAGCAGAGAAAGACTTGGGTAGGCATCCCTCAGAAGTCTCCCGTTTTCTCTTTGGCTCTGGTTTAGTCTCAATGCACACGCCCGCTTCGTTTAAGATAACATTAGTCCTGTGGGTTGTGTTTTCTAAAGAATGGGTACAGTTATAGCTGCCTCTATTTCTAGGTAACTGTCTCATCTGGACAAATTGTGGACACTTCAGTGGAACATAGGGATCTACTACATCACAAGAAGAGTAATGTGGCGGTATCAATAATATTCTTTTCAGATTAGAATGCCATTTTTTTTACAGGAAATCCAGATAATAATTGTGAACCAATGACACTCCGGTGTAGCTGTAAACAAAGAAATATGTCCAGGTGAACTGTAATTGTGTATTTGTAATTCACTTCTAGCCTGTGATGCCTTAGCTTGTATCCAATAATCATTACAGTAGAGCAGGAGAAGGAATTCACTACTTTTCCCGCTAGTTTCCACCCCTGCTAATTCCCACCCACCTACTGTCCCCTCCACTAGCATACATCAGATAACCTGTTGAGGGTGATGGTGTTCTTCAAGACCAACTGCTACATCACAGGGCAGAATAACACGCTTAGCGGAAAGCGCTTTGTGCCCTCTATACTAAATCCAATAGCTCACAGACGGAGACGATTGGAGAGTGTCGCTCTGACAGCCAGACCCTAAACACAGAACATGGCCCAGTAAACCTTTCTGAAATAAGTCGTATTCAAACTCACAATTTTTCTGCTAATAGGACAAGACCACCTTCTACCCAGGAGGATCACAGCATTAGGGTGTATTCTGCTATTTTCTTGCTTCATTGTTAGCATTTCCTTTTTTGCATTGTGACCTTGTGCCTTGATGATATCTTCTGGATGCCTGTTTGCATATTGATCTTATGGTAATCCATCTATCTTGTTCCTCGATAATATGTATAACTAGTTGTTTCTGGATTAGTCTAACATAATCAAACAGACATTTTTCTACATCCTATCTTGCTAATCTATGCCAATCGTTAATGCCCTGCCTTGCATCATTTGTGTTACAGGATGTCATGAATCACCGTCTCAGTGAACACAGCAGTTTCTAGTACAGCCAGCACTGCTTGCACGTCATAATTTGTTCTTAGCTCTCCAAATGCTTTTGTTATTATTGTGGCTTGGTTTTATGCCTTCCATATTAGCCCAGTTGTTTCCCAGTTTTCTAGCTATTCATTAAAATGACATTTTTTTTAATTAAAGCATAGTATAGTGTGTATATAGTATAGCTTGCTGTTTTTAGTTACTGTCTTTTGCGTCTGACATTCTTCTCTATCGTTTAGCTGCTTTTTTCTTTGACATCTTGTCACGTTCATGTTTGTTAAATAAACCTCTGACATCTGTTTAACACTACTGTCTATCAGAAACACCACCTATTTTAAGCACATCCATCTATCCAATAGGAGTTATTCTTTCTTTTCTTATCAACTTATTAAAGGATGTATGAGAACTTGAAGAAAAATATACCTGATCAATCTGGCAACCCAGAATCCTGGAACCGTTTCTTTGTTGCGGTGTCCTTAAAGGTGCTGACAGTCAGAATTATTCGAAGAAAGGGATCTGATTCTGACTGGCAGTGTCGGATGTCATGAGCATGTGTGAAAGCTGTAAAAAACAATTCACTGGTATTTGATTGGCAACAAATTCACATGCTAAGTAATGGAGTTCGTTCACAGGGCTTTCAGGAATTGACAAGAATGCTTAATATACATCAATCTCAAGTGCTCATGTGATGCAGTGTGTTTGACTGAGGGAAAATGTTTTCCCATAATGCACTGACAGGAAACATTTTATACTGAGAAATCAAATCTGTTGGGATCAGTTAGCCAAATTGCACTAATTACTAGCATGATACCCCTTCACTTACACTCTAGCAGGCAATAATAACTGAAAATGAACCTCACTGTATTAAATGTGTTCAGACAACAGTATAGCAATTTTACACCCAATAAGAATTAGGAAATTGTATCCATGCTAACTGCATGATGACATTAAAGGGGATTCGAACTATTTACTTGTTATACTATTGGATTAAAATAATTTACTTCCAGCCTAAAATTTGGAATATTCATGATTACTATCATCACAAATCAAGAAAAATGAATGAGAAATGTAATTTTCTTCTTCTCATGATCATCAAAAAATGAAACAATCTTCACCTGACTATTGAATATAGGACTTATAATATATAAGCAAGAATATAAGCAAGACAAATAAAATGTCTGTAATGTATTTGAGATGTTTGAGATGTGACATGGATTCCTAGACTAAAACAATTCTCTTTAACAATCTTTTTTTTTTTTTTTTTACAGCATCAGAACCTCAGTTTCACAAATGTTTGGGAACATGGGTCCTGCTCTCCTCAGGAGTCAATCCGAGTCTCTATTTTTAGTGGAGCTACACAGCAGCCCAGTACACAGCAGATGGTAGTTAGAGGGGAACAAGGTGCAGTTTACAGTAAACAGATTTTTTACCCGTGGCAGGTCATGGGGAGCACTCGAACACAGCAGCCATTTAATAACAGAATATTCCAGCAAACATTACTTTCAATACTCTTAGGAGATGTACAAATTTTCCTGATTCAGATAAACATTACGTACAATGTCAGCTTGAGATCATAAAGTAGGCAAAAAATGTTTTTGCATTTTTGTTATTGCATATTTAGCCATAAATAAGGGGGTGTCACAGCCTTGTGGTTAAGATGTTGGGCTACCAATCGGAAGGTTGTGAGTTTGAACCCAGGTCCACTGTTGGGCCCCTGAGCAAGGCCCTTTAACCCTCAATTGCTCAGATGTATTGAAAATAAGTCGCCCTGATTAGAGGCAAATGCTGCAAATGTAAATAAAAGATAGTTATGAGAATAATGAAGTAAACAGTATAACAAACGTCATTAAGTGGCATAATGTGAAGCTTTGTGAATGAGTTTTTAATAATGAATTTTTTTTTCATTATTTGTGAACTGAAACAAAGATTATCTTCATGTTGAGTTTGTACAAGTCAAGAAGCTTTTATTGTCATTTCAGCCATACTGTATATAGCTGTTGCAGTACATGGTGAAATGAGACAACGTTTCTCCAGGATCAGGGTGCTACATAAAACAAAGACAGAGCTATAAGGACTTAGTAAGTTAGTCCTAGATACATAAAGTGCAGCTGTGCAACCTAGTGCAAACAGTGCAGGACAAGACAAACAAGACAGTGCAGGACAAAAGACAATACACAAAAGACAATACACAAAATCATTGCCGACCAGTGTAAATACTGTATGTTTAAACAATATTGCACGTGCAGAAATACTGGAATGAAGTAGCAGTTACATGAGGTATTGTAATGAGTGCAAAACTATATATATATATATATTCACATTCAAAACTTAATAATATTCACTAAGAAGACATAAAAACTCACATAATCATGAGTGTGTGTTTTCATATAGTGTACATAACATTCTTAACCTAATGTATACAAACCCTAAAACTCACAGCCCACCAGTGCCGATTCCAGGGGAAAACTACTGATTTAGCATCACAGCTAGTGGCACAAGGTATAATATAAAATAACCATGCAAATATATTTATATGTGTACATATAAATATATTTGCATGGTTATTTTATATTAGTGAAGCTAGTTTTATTGCATATTAACTATTATTGTTTTATTGCATCTTAACTATTTCTTTTTTAAATAATTCCCTCTAATAATTCCCATTCTGTTGTTTTGTTTTTGTCCCATGAGCCAACACTGCTATAGCTTTGAAAATCATTTACTAACGTATAGCCAAAAGCAATGAAAAAAGGGAAGAATTTCCACTATATACACTGTAAAACATTTGACATATGTATTCATATTTTTCATATAAGAATCAGAACTGATTTCTTACAGTGAAATTGTGCATTTATTGCGTGTACTTCTACAAATTTACTGTACATTAGTTACAAGAAATAAGAGCGAGAGAGAGAGAGAGAGAGAGAGAGAGAGAGAGATATGAAGGGATGTTGCACAGATATTGAATGCATTAAACTCTGGCATTTACAACATATTGTGAGCACAGCATGATAGCATCTTAGCACAACGTTAACTGGCTCTTAGCTTTAATGTAAGCTTACAAAAGGGCATCTAAATGAACCCTGATGATCGCTGCATCACTGCTGAAATGGTATTTTTGAATCGTTGGCATTTGGAGTTCAAACAGACATTAGACTAAAGTGCAGCAAACATTATAACAACCCTAGTTATTTGCCATTTTAAATGTGCCAAGACTGCTTAGAAATATATTCAGCCTCACAGGATGTACAAACGTGACAGAAAAACTCGTTCAAGTACTGTACGTGACAGGAAATCAACACCATATTTAGTAGTCTGTCAAATGTACTTGTCTGTGGATGCTTTTATTAGGTGTTCCTAATAAACTGGACATTAAGTGTACATTTAATGTATGCCAAATAGAAAAGAAAAGATGACTCTATCAGCCCAAAATCACTTGGTGCTGTTAGAAATGTAAATAATAAGCTGGATTTTATTTGATTTCATATGAATAAAGTTCATTACTAACCCCAGGCAAGAGCATGCTTTAACGTTAACTGTTAAATATTTTTCTTCAAAGCTGTATACTGTCTATTCTACTTCATGTTATGTCATTTGTTTCATAAATTGCTAAATATGACATTACTAATGCATTAGAAATCAGTAGAAATGTCCAAAGCCAGACCAAGTCGCAACAAGGCCGTGTGGCATCCATCTGAATTACAACATCAATAAAAATGTAATAGGAAGACAATCAGTAGCTCATATCTGTAAAGTCTTGCAGCGTATTTACCTTTTTATTGCGCTGTAAATTTTACAGGTACTGAAGACAATGAAAAGCAAAACAATGTTTTATAGTAAAGCCTGTGCAGGAAAAAAGTTCTTCAGGGTCACACACAAAACCACACACACACACACAAACCCAGACGCACATGCAAACACACACATACACATATACACACACAACCTAGTACAAAATACATTTATTAATAACATGAAGCAAATTGGAACCAAGGGTGCACGGTGGCTTGGTGGATTGCCTCACACCTCCATGGTCGGTAGTTTAATACACACCTCCGCTATATATGTGTGTGTGGAGTTTCCATGTTCTCTGAGTACTCGGTCTCCTCCCCCAGTTTAAAGACAGGTGTTGAAGGAATCCCTAAATTGTCTGTAGTGTGTGAATGGGTGTGTAAGTGCCCTGGATATATGGCCATCCTGTTCAGGATGTACCCAGCCTCATGCCCAGTGTCTTCCGGGATAGACTCCAGGTTCCCTGCAACCCAGTAGGATAAGCAGTGTAGAGAATGGATGAATGAAAGCTGGAATCAGATATAAATTAATAATAATAATAATAATAATAATAATAATAATAATAATAATAATAATAATAATAATAGAAACACAAAAGAAGAACATTTTATGTAACTATTAAACAAACACACACACACACACACACACACACACACACACACACACACACACACACACACACACACACACACACACTGTTATGACTCAGCCCGGACTTTGGCCACGTGCAGTTTGTTTGTTTATGTTCCTCGTCACATGTCTGCCCTGCCCTTGTCTGTTCCTCCCTGTTTCCACACCTATTCCTAATTGTATCTGATTGTCTTTTGTATATTCTGAATCTACTGTTGTCCTGTTCTGTCTTCAGTCCGTGTCCTGTTTCGTGTTACCTTTTATTATTAAACCCTGTTTGTTTTGCTATCCTGCGTTTGGGTCCGCTTCCTTAACCCGCGTCATGACACACTCACACTCACACACTATCCCTCTTTATTTTTACCCCATATATGTAAGTCTTGAAACTAACATGATGAGCAGCATTTTTCCATTTATTAAGCTTCAAAAGAGAGGGGAAAATTGCTGTTAATAACTGTTGTAATAACCATATAGTTGTAATAACTACAAATGGATTTAAAAGCAAAAAATATACCGTTTTAGAGGAAGAATATGCGAAGCTAACTTGTTTTAGAAATGATTAGCTCTAGTTCTGGTGAAGTAAACGTAAAGTGTTGATTCCTTTCAGCTGTGAGAAACTTTAAAATTCTGTGGAGAAAAATATTAATAATAATAAAAATAAATAAACATGGCCAGAATGATTAATTTTACTAATCATATACTGGTTATAAACTGTTAGAGAACTACTCTCTCACATGTTAAAGTAAAACATTAAAATCGCACACTATCAGCTTTAGCACCTATGTTATAAAACATCTTTATCTATTATATTCAGAGACTCAAATCGTTAACACGTCTAACTCAAGGATGTCAGCAACCCTTTTAGAGCCTCTGTTCTTAATGAGCATGTATTCGTGCGCTGAGGTGTTGAGAGACAGAGATTAGCACCCTGAGAACACCGAACACACTCTAAGTGCATTAAAGAAGCTGCAAACTGGTTCTGTCAGAACAGAGCAGTCTGGAAAAGGTCATTTGAAAAGCTCATATATGCTGAAGAGATGTTATTTTAAACATTATTCACAGCAATTAAAAAAAGACAGAGAGACAAGGAAAAAAAGTGAAAAACAAATGAGAAAGGGAGAGAGAGAAAAAAAGAGACTAGGGACAGTATTCAAAGCTCTAATCAAAATGTCGCTTCTGTCTACTGAATCCTCGCTGTATACAGTAAGTGTGTGGGAACATGAATCACTGACGCCTCAGGCAGACAGGAGCTCGAACAAAAAAGATCAATCTGTTTCTATATACTTTATAAAAGAGGTCACTGTGCTGATATATGAACTGTGTGAATAAATAGTTTGTTGAAAGTATCAAAATGCATCTAGTAACACTAGATTATCATCTTAATTCTGAAGAATCTTTTTCAAAACCTGGGTTTACGCTTCACAATTTTTGGCCAAATTTTGTGCAAAAAATTCTTAGGTCGTAAGTCGCAAATGGTGCCTTTATGATAAGTGTATACATGCAGTGATTTTATTGCAGTAAGTCACCAGGACGCATTCCTACTACTAGTTGCCATAATTCTGATTCTGATTCTGATTCCTGTTCTTATTCCTGTTCTTATTCTTATTCATATACTTATTCTGATTTAGTTACAACATTCATCAGTGGGCGGTGCCACTAGCATTCCATTCAACAGGTCAATTTTTTTTGCTTCTAAAATGAAACATTCTGGATGGGAGTTTTGGTGTTTGTGTATAAAATCCAGCAGTGTAGATCTGCATCATATCATATGAGATGAACAATAAGCAGTGTGTACTCGTTGTAGTGTTAGTGTACTCTAGGTTTTACTACTGATGGCCATTGCTGCACCAAGTCTCTCCATAATTTGCATAAACTTTTCTTAACTTTGTAACACATGCCCAGAAAATCCACAGCCCCTTCCAGGACAGTGGAGACAAACGGCACATGTGGCAGGGCATACAGGCGATCATGAACTACAAGACAGCTTCACCTGCCTGTGATATTGATGCCTCCGTCCCAGATGCTCTGAATGACTTCTACTGTATGTGCAGTTTGAGGTGCAGAACCACGTAGCGGCAAGGAAGACCATCCGTCCCCCCAATGATCAGGTACTCTGTCTATCCACGGTTAACTTACGGAAGGCTGCTGGACCAGACAACATTCTTTGCAGGGAATGTGTAGAACAGCTAGCAGATGTCTTCATTGACATATTCAACATTTCCCCGAGCAGCGCTGTTTTCCTATGTGCCTCAAGACAACCACCATCATCCCCGTCCCAAAAAAGTCTACAGTGTCCTGCCTCAATGACTATTGTCCCGTCACACTCACACCCATTGTAATGAAGTGCTTCGAGAAGCTCTTCATGAAGCACATCAAGACTCAGTTACAATCCTCAGTGAAACCCCTACAGTTTGCAAATCGTTTAAACCGCTCTACGGATGATGCCATTGCCACGGCCCTTCATTTAGGCCTCACCCACCTGGACAATAAAGACACTTAAGTACAAATGCTGTTCATAGACTTTAGTTCTGCATTCAACACAATCATCCTTCATCACCTGATTGGGAAACTGAGCCTGCTGGGACTGAACACCTCCCTCTGCAACTGGATCCTGGACTTCCTGACTGGGAGACATCAGTCAGTCTGGATCAGGAACAGCATCTCCAGCACCACCACACTGAGTACTGGAGCCCCTCACGGCTGCATGCTCAGTCCACTGCTGTTCACCTTGCTGACTCACGACTGTACAGCAATGCACAGTTCAAACCATTTCATCAAGTTTGCCGATGACATGACCGTTGTGTCTCATCAGCAAGAATGTGGAATCAGCATACAGATAGGAGGTGCAACAACCTGGTGTAGAGCCAATAACCTCTGAACCTTAATCTCTGAATGCTGATAATACTAAAAAGATGGTTGAGACCACAGAGTGACCAGTCTCCGCTGAACATTGACGGATTACCTGTAGAGACCGTCAAAAGAAGCACCAAATTTCTTGTCGTTCATCTAGCGAAGAACTTCTGAACACCAGCTTCATCACCAGGAAAGCTAAGCAGCATCTCTACTTCTTATGAAGGATGAGAAAGGCACATTTCCCTCCCCCCATCCTGACTACGTTCTGCATAGGGACCATTGAGAGCATCCTGAGCAGCTGCATCACTGTCTGGTTTGGGAACTGCACCATCTCGGATTGCAAGACCCTGCAACGGATAGTGAGGACACCTGAGATCATTGGAGTCTCTCTTCCCTTTATCATGGACATTTACACCACACGCTGCATCTGCAAGGCCAACAGCATTGTGGATGACCCCACACACTCATTACACTCATCATTTGCACTCATTACAATACCTCATGTAACTGCTGCTATAATATTAATGTGTTCAGTCCAGTATTTCCACACCCCCCAGATTGTTTGAACATACAGTATTTACACTGGTCGGTGCTCTTTTTGTTTATTGTCTGTTGTGTATTGTCTTTTTTGTATTGTCTTGTATTTTTTGTTTGCACTGTCTTTCTGTCTTTTTGTCTTTTGTCCTGCAGGTTGCACAGTTGCACTTTATGTATCTAGATTAGATTAAATTAGATTAGATTCAACTTTACTGTCATTACACAAGTACAAGTACAAGACAATTAATTGCAGTTTAGGTCTAACCAGAGTGCAATAGCAGTAAATGCAGGATATACAGGTTTTTTTTTTTACAAGAGTTAAATAAGTTAAATAAAGTGGTAATATGGAAGTGATTTACAGGCGTGTGTGTACTATGAACATAATATACAGATTTACCGAAGGATATGTGCTAATTTACAGATATGTATGTTCTATGAATATAATATACAGATGAATATATATGTGCTATGAATATAATATACAGATGAATATACAGTATATGCGCTATGAATATAATATACAATGTCTATTACGATAAACTAAATTTTACAGAAGGGTATGTGCTATAAACAATATATTGTTATTACTATAACCGAAATATACAGGGGCTACCTAATATCTAGGACCACTTACTAAGTCCTTATAGCTCTGTCTTTGTTTTATGTAGCACCACGATCCTGGAGAAACGTCTCATTTCACTGTGTACTGCAACAGCTATATATGGTTGAAATGACAATAAAAGCTTCTTGACTTGACTTGACTAACGTTACTCCACACAGCCACATCTAATCGTGTCACGAGAGGTTGCTGGTTCTCAATGAAAATGACCTCTGGTGACCATAACCGTTTTACCAGTGATACCTTTGTCTGAAATCTTTCTGCTCATCTAAAAATAGACCAATATGGAAAATGGACCAAATACAGTGTTTCTTCTTTTTGTTTTTTTAATTCCTTTGGCTGCTCCCTGTTCGTGGTCACCACAGCGGAATCACATGGTCTGCATATTAGATTTGGCACAGGTTTTGTGTCAGTTGCCCAAATACACTGTGATTATGCAAAACTCACAAGACTTTATGATAAATGCTGAAATGTAAATGCAACATGCTGTAATGCACAAAAAATTACCTCAGGCTAACTTTTTCTACATGATTGATGATGTAAACAAAACATAGTATTTTTAAAGGCACAGTAGGCAAGATTTATGAAACTCTGACAAGATTAGCTCTATAATGGTTAAGCTAAATGTGATTTGAATGACTGAACATTGATGTTCTTCGTGTGTTTCATTTGGGTAGTCTGGTTTCCTTCCAGCTGCCACAATCATGCCAGTAGATGGATTGGCTGTACTAAATTGCCCATAATAGTGACCAGGTGAATGCAATGTATATGAGTTTGTGTGTTTGGTATCACATTTAGTTTGTATTGAGGGGTCATCTAGCAAGTTCCAGAGACAGTAAAGTAGCTACTAAAAATAAACGAACTAAACATTACAGCTACTATCATGAAATTTGATATTAATCTTCTTGATGTAAAACATTTCCCACTATCTGTAATAGAATTTCTTTTTTCCTTTCACCATACCAAAGATTCAATTTTATCCATGATTTTTCTCTACTTATATCCATCACACTTTGTAGACGAGATCCAACTGTTGACCCAAAGCTCTTAACTGCATTTCTGACATAGCACTCATCCATCTAATCCTGCTGTTTTTTCTTCCATCATTTTACTCTCCCATAAGTCATTGTGTGGGAATTTTTCATTACCAAATCCATCAAACTTGGTAGAAAGATTCCACTACTGATCCAAAAGTGCATCTTTCTTGTGAAAGTATTGTGTATCAAACTGCTCGTCCAATCCAACTTTGTTTCACCGATTTTGACACCATGATCCTTGAACCTTCAAGATAAAGGCAGGAAAAACTGCACCTGACTAAATTTCAATGACAGGACTCATTTATCCACCTATACCATTATTCATCCCTGCATCAACTTATAAGAACCCATTTCTTTTTATTTTCCTTGAAATGTCTGAATCCAGTGGTCTCAGCATTTCATTCTGATAGCATTCATCCATCTATACCTGTAATTCATTTTGTCATATCTCTGTCCCTCAAAAAAAAAAAGGGTGATAATCCATTACCAATTTGAAGTGATTTTTTTTTTTTTTTTTTACAACAGCACAAGTGTTTTATTCCCATACACTTACTGTTACAAAACTTTGAAATGGAGACTCCTCCTAAAAATGTTAAGCAAACATCTCAAGTTCTAAACCTATTTGGACCATCTACCATTCAAGTCCTTGTGTAATGTGTACTGCAAAAGTGATCATGCATTAGAATAAGCACATTAATATTAACCAGGCATTTTCAGAGCTTGAAGACTCATTACAATATGAACAAGTTGAACAATATGAACAATACAAGTTTTACTGTGTTGTGCATTCTGTGTTGTTTTTTTGTTCACCAGAATAAACCTCTCTAATCAACAAAGTGTTTCTGGCCAGCTGTTTTTGACACGTTCCTTAATGAATGAAGAATAAAGTTCCTATAGTTTTAACATGGACAGCTGTTTTTGACATGTTCAGAATCAGGTTTATCAGAATCAGGTTTATTGACACACAACAAGGAATTTGGTTCCAGATAATACAGACTATACAAGAAAATGCAGATGTGGTACAATAGATATTATGAGTATTAAATATGAATACAGAATATATGACTGATCAGTTATGTACATAAAGTGTCTGAAGTGTAAATAACAATATTGTGAAATATTATGCTTTTTGTACAATATTAATTTATTTATATTTTGTATAATATTATGTTACTTAATTTATCAGAATGAAGTTCCTGTAGTTTTAACATGGACAGCTGTTTCTGGCACTATTCTGTTTTCGATCAGTGCAAAGAAAAATGCCAAATAAAATAAGGCCTTGTTGATAAAAATAACAATAATAATAGGAATAATTAATAGGGATATTGTACTGCAAATTTATAAAGATACATAAAGTAACAATTAAGAACGGTTTCCCCCAATTGTTACTTTATGTATTTTTGTAAATTTGCAGTACAATATTCCGACTTGTACTTGGAGCTAATAGCTGATATCCAGTCATTGCTCGGGCTGAGAGAATGTCATCAGAAACCATGACATTCCAGCTAAAGTCTGAAAGGGTGTAAAGCCTGTGTTTATGCTATTAATAAAATGTATCCTAATTTTTTTTCAAAGAAGAACCTTTTGTTTCATTAACAAACAAACAAACAAACAAACAAACAAACAAACAAATAAATAAATGTTCATTTAAAGCAGCATCCTTGCGGCATATTTATTTTACACACAGGTTGCTGTAACTCCACAGAATGCACATTAACCACATCATCATTCAGAAAACTAAGATTTATTATCATTGTTATGTGTGGAAATCTCAATCAATCTTAATGGTAACTAGTAACTGCTGTAGTGGTTTATAAATTAAAAAAGAAATTACTGAAAGGCAGAGACCGAAGCTTAAACTCAAAGGATGGAGATGTTTAACAATAGAGAGAGTGGTAAATGCTCTAAATGCTGTAAATGTAGAGAGAAAAAGCTGGCAGTAGTTGCTATGAGACATGATAACGTTCATATTATTAGTTCAGTGTTGTTGAAAGTGGCCTAATAAAGATGGTCAATGCGTGATTCTGTCCCCCAACACGGGGGCCATGCCAGAGAAACCTTAATAACTAAAGCTGCGTAAACTGTTTACTACAGAGAAAAGTTGTTTTCATTGGGGGAAAAAATGAAAAATAAAAAAATTATAAACATTAAGGAAATTAAACAGGTAATGGTCCTCATAATAATCATTTAATCATAATTTTTTATTATTATTATTATTATTATTATTATTATTATTATTATTATTATTATTATTATTATTATTATTATTATTATAATCATCATCATCATCATCATTATTATTATTATTAGTAGTAGTAGTAGAACATGATGATTATGTGTAACTGATGTTAGAGACCAGCAGCAGACTGACGCAGAAGGTGTTGCACGTGAATCGGGTAAAATATACGGACAACAAAACCGAGTTCAAATTCGAACACGGAAACGGGGGGGGGGGTGTCCTTTGATGACGTCAGTGAGTGACGTCATAATAATAAATAATTATTCCACTTCTAATTCCAATTTTGAGCAGATTTGACTTGAGACTTAATTACTGACTGAATCAATGAGTGCCGATTAAAGATTGTAATAAACAAGACATCCAGACGAGGTATGTTTGTTATTTATTTTTTATTAGTTTTTGTTATGCACAGAATTATTGTTTATAAGTGCAGAAAATATAGGAGCAAAGATCCGAAAATAAAAATCAGTGAAAAACTAGTAACACCTCACCCCCCCCCCCCCGCGCGCGCCCCCACACATACGTCACACTGTTTTTGTGTAAGCTAAACGACCATTGAGTCAGGCCCATAGTGACAGTGATGTCAGTATTAATTAATGAATGATTAACTAATTTAATATTATTATTATTATTATTATTATTATTATTATTATTATTATTATTATTATTATTATTATTATTATTATTATTATTATTATTGTTGTTGTTATTATTATTATTATTGTTATTAATAATAATAATAATAATAATAATAATAATAATAATAATAATAATAATAATAATAATAATAATACATAATGTATTATTAACTCTTATTTCAATTTTATTTCCAATTTTTAGCAGAATTCACTAGAGATATTCTGACTGAAATACTGACTGATGATTAAAGAATAAAATAATTGGATGATTACCAAAGACAAGACGCTCAGACAAGGTATGTTGGTTATTTATTTATTTATTTATTTATTTATTTATTTATTTATTTATTTATTTATTTATTTATTTGTTTATTTGTTTATTTGTTTGTTTGTTTATTGTTCTCCAAATTTTTGCTTATAAATATAGAAAATATATAAGACAAAAAAAAGACAAAAAGCTCACATCAAAATGTCAGTTGTTTTCCATTACATGTTTAAAACATTTTTTTATGTTGACTGTAATCACGAGTTCATGTTATTTCTCTCTAGCAATTCAGCATAAGGATGAGGAAGAAGAGATGGAGACAGTTGGATACTGGCATTGTTCAGGTGTGATGTCATATTGTATCTTCAAACTAACTATTAAATTTATGAAATAATTGTCAGATACATTTGACCTAATCTTACTAATTTGTTGTGGTTAATGCCTTCCTGTAGACTGCCTAAGGTGCAACACTGTGGGCGATAGGAAGTCTCCATATTTATGTGTTTTTTGTGGCCATTCTATTTGTTCGGTGACGGATAACCCAAAA
Organism: Tachysurus fulvidraco; assembly: GCF_022655615.1. Lineage (NCBI taxonomy): Eukaryota > Metazoa > Chordata > Actinopteri > Siluriformes > Bagridae > Tachysurus > Tachysurus fulvidraco. Next base: position 7,882,956 of record NC_062524.1, on the reverse strand, counting down.
TACTCCAAAAGAGCTCCCTCGCCTTCGTCTGACATGATAACAGGTAACAGCTGATGAATTTCTAACTTTTTCTAACTCTATACTATGCTTTAATAAGCTAAATTATATTACATGTTTAAAATGTTATTTATTTATTTCTTTTTGTCACTTTGATTTTACAGAGACGACCAACTCTGATACAGTGACCAACTCTTTACACAGTGATAGCAATACTCACTGGAGTTCCACATCTTTGGATAAGGACAGAAGCACTCTAAACAATGGGGAAACAACTTCCAGGGCATGTACGCCTGTGACTACCAGCAAACAAAAACAAAACAGTGGTCATGGGGATGATGAAAATGCCACCAGCAGCAGAATGTCTGCACAAACCAAAAAGGCTCATCCTTCAGTTTTGTCCTCTTCCCCACATCAGCAAAATAACCGCAGATATGTGAAGCCACATCAGAAAGACAAAATGTCACACAGGTCTAAGGCTGTGCATAAAAGCCAAGAACAACCACAGGAGATTGCCACAGGCTCAACTGCTGCATGTTCGTCTTTTGAGAGCTCATCATCTTCAGGTATTGAAAAGGAGTTGTCTTGTGGACATGTTGTTAGTATTTGACAACGTCCTGTGTTATCAGGATCTAGTAGTATTGACTGAAGAACATCTGTCTTCATTAGACCAAGCTGACTTGACAAAACTCAGAGTCAAATCCTCAATTAGATGTTTTAAAACATTTTTATGTTTGACACGAGCGTAATCACGAGTTCATGTTATTTCTATCTAGCGGTTCTGTATGAGGATGAAGATGAAAAGATGGAGACAACTGGATACTGGCATTGTCCAGGTTGGTTGTAATGTTGTATCTTCAAACTAAATCTTAAATGTATGAATTAATTGCTTCAGATAAATTCTACGTAAACTTACTAATATGTTGTGGTTAATGCCTTCCTGTAGATTGCCTCAGGTGCAACACTGTGGGCGATAGGAAGTCTCCATTTTCATGTATTTTTTGTGGCCGTTCTATTTGTTCGGTGAAGGATATCCAGTGATAGCAATACTTAGCTGTGTTCTTGTATCACATATTCGGAAAAGGACAGGAACGCTGTGACTACCAGCAAAGAACAGCAGTCATGAGGATGATGGGAATGCCACCAACAGCAAAAAGTCTGCACAAACCAAAAAGGCTCAACCGTCAGTTTTGTCCTCTTCCTCCCATCAGCGAACTAACTGAAGCTGGAACAGATATGTGAAGCCAAATCAGAAAGACAAAATGCCACACAGGAATAAGGCTGTGCACAAAAAAACGAAAACGGAAGAAAGACCATAAGGACAATGAAAACGCATGTTGTCAGCAAACCAGAGCTAAAGAAAACAGATTTGAAAGGAGACACCAGAACATCAACCATGGGGAAGAAGAAAATGACTCCAGAACAGAAAGCCTGCAAACACAAAAAGATTTACCGTGGAAAGTTGAAAGATAAAGGTTAAAAAGCTACTGGTGAGTATACTCAGCTAGTACTAATGTGCAGCTAGTGTCACAGGTGCAATACTGTAGACTGTATTTATATAGCTATAAAGCTAATCTATGTAGCTTGCTTTGCTAATGTGTTAAATCTTTGATATTGTACAGGCACAAGCAACGGTAGTCGTGAGCTAGCCACAGGCAACACTGGGACAGCAACCATGAGGATGAGGAAGAAGCCAGAGTTAGCAGAAAGCACTTTGCTTTTGTCCCCTTTTGGAAATGCTGGACAGACAACTGAGCAGGAGATTCACCACCACAATTACAGAAATTGATGAGCATGTTGTCCATATGCAGATGAATGTAATCAGTTGTAGTCTCATGTCTCATTGAGCATCTGAGTACTACAGCTGATTTTGGACACAAATGCTCCATTGCATTTTAATTTGGTGTAGATTTGGGCTGATATTTTTCAGCCTGTACTGCTGACATATTGGGAGATCAATGCAAATGTTCTGCAGCTGCTTTACTGAAATACTGTTGTTATTGTCGTTGTTGTTGTCGTCTTACAGCTGCTCTCCGATCAGGGTTGCCACAGAATGATAACAGGTCCTGTTACTTGACCACTAGAGAGTCAGGTTGAGAATTTCCATCATGTCGTAATTTCATGATTTTCTGCCACTTGCCAACCGTTGCCTTCGGCTTGCTTTTTAGAGATGGAAATCTGTGTGGGATTTTCTTCAGGATCCAGACAGTGTTTATCGCATATGTGCGTAAATTCTGTGAAATTGCACAAGCTGCATTCTGGATCATTTGTAAAGGTTGAATGGCGCTCAGAGGGAGACCTACAGTACCAAGAGTGAGTTGCATTAGTCCAGTCTTTAAATGACAATAAACTGAACAGACTCACTTGACAAAACTCAATCAAATACTCAATTAGATGTTTAAACCATTTTTATGCATGACATGAGTGTAATCACGAGTTCATGTTATTTCTATCTAGTTCTGTATGAGGATAAATTCTACGTAAACTTACTAATATGTTGTGGTTAATGCCATCCTGTAGATTGCCTCAGGTGCAACACTGTGGGCGATAGGAAGTCTCCATTTTCATGTTTTTTGTGTGGCCATTCTCTTTGTTTCGTGACGGATAACCTACAAGACCTCCATGACGGATAACCTACAAGACCTCCATGTGGTCTTTAAGGACAACAACCTCCTCATCAATACAACATTTGTTGGACTGTATATTTATAATCACACCCTCCAGTGTCACCCAGATGAAGATGAGTTTCCCCTTTGAGTCTGGTTTCTCTCAAAGTTTCTTCCTTTACCATCTAAGGGAGTTTTTTTTTTCTTGCCACAGTCGCCTCAGTCACCTCAGGCTTGCATACTGGCGATAAATATACATTTACAATTACATTACATATACATATACAATTACATATACAATACATTTACACAGTGCAACATAAATGTAAACATACATTATTTGTATTATGTTAATATTTATATTAACTTTTTTTTATGTTTTATCGTTTTATGTTTATGTTCTGTAAAGCTGTATATTTTGCACCATGTCACTTTGGCTGCTCTGTATTTTGTGCAATGTTACTTTTGGATGCTATGTATTTTGCACCATGTTACTTTTGACTTCTCTGTATTTTGCACCATGTTACTTTGGCTGCTCTATATTTTGTACAATGTTACTTTTGGCTGCGCTATATTTTGCACCATGTCAATTTGTCTGCTCTATATTTTGCACAATGTCACTTTGGCTGCTCGATATTTTGCACCATGTCACTTTGGCTGCTCGATATTTTGCACCATGTCACTTTGGCTGCTCTGTATTTTGCACCATATTACTTTTGGATGATATGTATTTTGCACCATGTTACTTTTGGCTGCTATGTATTTTGCACCATTTTACTTTTGGCTGTGCTATATTTTGCACCATGTCAATTTGGCTGCTCTATATTTTGCACCATGTCACTTTGGCTGCTCTATATTTTGCACCATGTCACTTTGGCTGCTCTATATTTTGCACCATGTCACTTTGGCTGCTCTATATTTTGCACCATGTCACTTTGGCTGCTCTATATTTTACACCATGTCACTTTGGATGCTCTATATTTTGCACCATGTCACTTTGGCTGCTATGTATTTTGCACCATGTTACTTTTGGTTTACCTCTTTTGTTTCATTCATAAATAATGCTGACACTTAAATTGTTTTGCCAACTTGCACTTGTTTTATATTTCTGTGTTGATTTGTTATGCATGTTATACATGTTTATTAAAACACAAGTTTTGTAATAACCAATTGTTCCAGACCTTTGTCATTCATTAAAATTCAGCTTTTTACCTTTGAATATAGACTTTGAGAACCCCAGCCATATACTGTAGCCTGCCAGCGTCAGCTTTTGTTTTGAAATATTTATTGATTTATAAGAAAATCCAGCCATTTCAAGAAAACACATTGCTACATCCATCATCTTCATCAAGCAATCCATAAATTTATTTATTTTATTTTTTTTTAAACTTTTTTTTACAGGCATCTTATTATACAACATCCTATTTGATATTCAGAACCTGGACGCATTCAAGGATATACAGGGCCAATCCTACATTAGCGTGCCCTTAGCTGTTATCACAGCCCTAATGGCATCTTCCTTGAATGGCATGCTGGGAAGTGGGCTGCAAGGGGGCTGCAGGGGGCCTCAGGAACCGATGAAACGTCATCCAAGCACATCAATCGCCCGGAATCCATCCTGCTCTGGAATGAGGTGTTAAAAAAAAAAAGACAGAGCCCTCCAGATAATGTCTTTCATGGTTCAGTGGCCTTACAGGGGTCCCCTCCTGCATGGCCTGGAAAAAATGGGCAAATTAATAGTTGCGTTGAAACAAATCAGTATTACACCCCTCGATGCATTAATGTCAGTCGCTTGGCTCAGGCACCTAGAGAGAGGATGGGATGAGAACTGGAAAAAACATGGAGATAATTCTGAGACATAGAAACAGCAAAGCTGGATGAAGATAACATTACTGACATATGCTGGTAAGAAGGAATCACAACATATTTGAGTCATGTTGAGGCAATGTTCATATTGCCTCATAATTCAGCCACAATTCAGCCATACTGTTGGACTTATGCTTGTCATAATGTGTCATATGGAGTCAGGTCCATAAATATTTGTACTATACAGTACAATTGTACTGATATAAATACTCTCTAAAGGTCTAGATTTGTAGCATTTGTATTTGATATTATTTATTTCGAGTTCTTTTTACCATCAGAAAAATTCACAATTTTTACAGGGGTATGTAGCCTTTTTTTTTTTTTTTTTTTTTAAATATATAGTATAATCAATCTATAGGTAGCTTTCTCTTTACTACAAAAATCCACCATCATTCATAAAATAATAATAATAATAATAATAATAATAATAATCATCATCATCTGAAGCATAGTAAATGATTGTAAATGTAATATCACTGTGACAAAAACATCAGTCTTCATTTACAACCCCATGCATTTTAAATTCTGTTAATTACCTATTTTGAGAGACCACCGATTTGATAAACTTATTTATTTGAATAAATATTTGATAAAACTCACATTCCACTGATTTGTCTGGAGTTCTTGATGATGCAGTTGGGCAGTGACAAAATGTTGAATAATTATTTAACTGGTCAAATATTAGACCTGCAACAAATGCTAATAGAGGCTCATTGGGGCAGGAATCATACTGTACTACTGTATGTAGAAGTAGCAGACAGGACAGATAACTGTAGGGTTATTAGAAAAACCTGGTCTGGTCACCAAGAACTTGTTTTATAGCAAATCAACTCTGTACATTATCTGTACATGTGCGACCTTATTTCCCATGCAGACAAAATCTTGCGGACTAATAATCATATTTTCCAGTTCCTGAATGTTTTGGGTTATCAACTCTTTGAGGTTAGTATCAAGTGTGAGTGTTTTAAGGTAGTTATTATTACGGTATATACAGCATACAAGCACTCGACTGGTTCCACCATCTCTCAGGGTAAGGGGCAAGTATACTACAAGACTCTTCTCTGTTCTGGCACCAAGGTGATGGAATGAACTTCCCCTAGAGGTCCGGACAGCTGAGTCACTGGCTATTTTCAAGCAGCGGTTCAAGACCTACTTATTCAGGAAACACTTCAACTAGCACTTCTTTCCTTATCTTTTGCATTAAAAAACAAAACAAAACAAAAAAAAAACCTTTGACACTTTTTCATTGTAACTTTGAACAAATGTTTTAAACTCATGGTATCTTAAGTATGTAACCTAGTGAACCAGCATTAATGTATTCAATGTTAGAGATTTAAGCACTTTTGTACATCGCTCTGGATAAGGGCGTCTGCCAAATGCTGTAAATGTAAATGTTATGAGAGTCAGCTAACTTGTAAATGAGCCATCCGTGTCTAAACAACAACAGACGCAATTATTTGATTTCCCTCAACCGCGAGGTCTTGGAAAGTCCTGCAGAAGAAGGAAGGTGGGTTTAGCAGCAAGGTTGAAACATCATTGTTGTTTATTACTGTTTATTAAGAATTACACATTTACAAAGTACCTAAATACAGACTCTTGTGTAAACTCTCGTGGCAAGCCAAGTGTTCCGTAAATCTGCAGCACAGTCAGATGAAAGCAAGAATTTATAAATATATAACTACCTGCAAAATATGAGGCTATGTGTGTATTACAGCCAGTGTTTCATATAGAGTACTGTACAAATGTAAAAATAGTGTTTGCTCTGATATCTGAGTGTTATTAATCACTCTTAATCACAGGTTATGGTACAGTTTTGATGGATAAAAATAAAAAAACATGAATAAACTAATAAAAACAAAACTATGGAACTTGAGAATATATTTAACATAAGTTAACATAACTTTTTCTCTGTACAAACAGAAAAGTTAACACCGTCAGTATAGTATGATAATATATCACACAGGATGTTCACATTCAGCTTGAGCCATGGCTGTTTATTGTATGAAAATAATTTTCTTGCTCTATCCCTGCTCAATACTCATGTAAGTTCACAGATTCTAACTAGTAAATGACACTGCAAAACAAAAAAAAACGTCAGTGCACCTACCTGCGATTTCTCACTTAAAGCATATAAAAACAGCTCCAGCAACATGGATGTGTGCCTGTGCTACTCTGCACAACAGAACGACTTAATGTATTTCAGAACACGTGTATAAAATCTAAACATAGAACCAAAAAAAAGTCAAACTAATATTTAAAAAAAAAAAAAAAAAAGCACGGAAAGAGAGACAGTGAGGTAATTCAGTTTGGGATCTCTTCCTGTTCAGGCGTTTCCTCTTTCACACCATCCTCTTCTTCAGCTTCACGGGCTTCCTCTTCCTCCTGAACAGAACAAGGAAGAGTCATGTTTACATCATGTGCCCAAAGATCAGGCTTCTTTCTGCTTCCAGTAAAAAAAAAAACAGCGATGAACTAATCGACATATGGAATGATTGACAGCTGTGTATTAACAATATTAACTAAAACATCATGGAAGCCCCGCCCCCTTCCCCACATCAGAGTGCACTAAATTGGTCTCGTCTTCGTCTGATATTCCTGCTAGATTCTCACTTTATTAAGAACATTTTATCAGAACATTTTGAGTTCATGAATCTGAACTAGTGTACACATTTATTACATTTAAAAAAATACAGATCGATTGTTATATTTAAAAGGGATGAAATCTTTAACCCTCGAGATGCATAAAATGGGGTAACGTGTGCTTTTATTCAAAGCGATCAGAGCTACAAACTGTTATGCTATTAAAACCCTAAAACAGCCTTCAGGGGAAAAAGGAAATCCTTTTCTTTTCTTCACACATCCCTGACTGTTAGAGAGCTCAGGTCAGAAGACAGCCATGACAGGATGGAAATGGAAGACCGTATGTTTTTTAGGTTTTATATTTCTGAATTCTATAAGTGAAAATCTTGAGAATTATTTCACTTCTTGAAAACACTGCTGCAAAGTTGTAAACACATGCAATGGCACACATTTCACTCCGACTTTATTATTGTTTTTTACCAATATGCTATGTTTTTAACCTCAGACAAGCAACAAATACTCACAAGATACAACAGCGTGTGCTCATCATGCCGGAGTCGCTTACAGCTTGGCGAGATTTAGAGGAGGACACAAATAGAAAACGACGGGCATCTCGACAGTTAAATGAGTCTGACAGAAGCAATTATCCCCTTTTCCTGAGGTTAATACACACATCTACAGCCAGCCATGTGTGATTACCTATTCCCAACCACACACTGCCCTCATCCCACCGTGGAAGGGCAGCTGTATGACAATACACACACACACACACACACATACCTCAAATGACACCACCTTTTAGAAAACTTTGGCCTTTCTTATCTTCGATGGACTGTCTCATTGATTATTTTGTTGATTTTTAGCCCGATGCTGTCCGCACATCTTATAAAGAGCCGCTCAAACATGACAGGAAATGTCCAACAACCCTCTCGTATGGCGCGTTTAACATTAGATCATAACATTAACATTAGGTCACAAAGCAGCTTTGAAGGAATAGAACAATTCCAAAAATAAATTCTAAAGTTTAAAATTTAAATTTAGAATAATCCATAATGAGCAAGCCAGAAGTGACTGTGGTGAGGAAAACCCCCCTGAGATGATATGAGGAAGAAACCTCGAGAGGAACCAGACTCAGAAGCAACCAGCCTCATACCCATCCTCATCTGGTTGACACCGGAGAGTGCAATATTAAATAATTTCCCTTCTAGAACTGTGTACTAAATGGTTAACTGCAAGTTTGCAATTTTTCGTCTCATCCAGCATCAGTGTCTTGTAGCTCCGCCCATCTGAAGTGTGCATAAGCTGTCCAACATTTTTTCCACTTAATCATCATCCAGCATCATCCTGGTACTTGACGTGCACTTCTTCTAGCTGAAATTTTCAATATGAACATACAACTCTATTATTTTTGCTACACAACAACATAGAGTAGTGCCCAGGTACGTGACTCGGGATTTGAACACACGACCGTCCGGTAGAGAACTCAGCAATATATGTAATGCTAAGCCTAGCGATCGCGTGCGTGTGTGCGCACACACACACACCCGTCAGTGTACTTTAGTGGAGTTTTAAGTGGCATTACTTGTTTTTAAAACATTCTTACCAAATAACCAGGAATTACAAACACATTTCTAATGATTTATGAATCCAGGCTTTCTATAAAGAGTTAGCAGATGTTGTAGAGCCTTGATGGAGGACCGTCAAACTCTGCATGATAACATAATTCAAATCATAGACTTGCAGAAGAGAGAAATTCATTTAAGAGTGCGCAGGCTTTTTATTTTGCTCCATCCGGCTGTGTCACATTCCCACAGTCACTCTGTCTGGAGGGAACTTCTGATATACAGCGGGGCCTTTTATGAAAAATCTGCCTCCTTTTTTTTCCCAATCTCTGGACACTTTGTCGCTGCTGGCCCTCCGGCACATATAAATTTGGACCTTGTGAGCGTGCAAGTGCCCGATGTGCTCGTGCCATCTACCAAATCTCCCTGACAAGCCTGCCAATTTTCCAATTACCTGCGGCGCCGTACGTTATCGCCATGGCCGCTTGGTGCTTAAATGAGAAACCCCCTCATGCTAAATGTCTTAGTTAGGCTAAAGCACACCTCCCATTTTCTAAATCCAATACTCCCCTACTCTTTTTTTTTTTTGGCTGATTTAGAGCGTGTCCCTGAGGAAGTGCCTCTGGACACTTGAGGGACTGATTTGCGGGTCCTGCCGAGCGTCCCTCCTCCCATCTTTCTCCTCCAGGGGACAGAAGATGACTCGTTTCATTTTGTGAGTTACAGCTGAGACACGGCTGACGCTGGCAGGACCGCATATAATGTGGCAAAGCAGCTCAGAAGAAGTGAGAGATCGTTGAGAGGAAAAAGACGACAGGAAAGAAAACAGTGTTTAATCTTCGCTTGTTTCCGAACACTTTGACTATGAGGC